>NW_027423413.1:132500-246330 GCF_048934315.1 Petromyzon marinus | reverse complement strand
AAACACCATGCAATTGTAAGAACTATATACAGCACTGTACAATAAAAGACATTACAACAGAGGCTGTACCATTAATAAAAGTGCCAATACTTTAAACACCACACACTTGCGAATTCTCTGTAAACAGATAAAAGTTAGGTAACTTTATGAGACCTCCTTTGCCAGTAACAAGATATAGTAATAGGTTTTACCCTTTTAACTGGCACAAAAACTGACACCTTTATACAAGGGATCATGTTTGCAATAACCACAACACAAGCAGTGGCGTCTTCTGGTCCAACACCAGTGGAGACTAAAGGGCTCTAAGAAAAGCCGTCTCGGGTGTGGACCAATCAAATTCAAGGACAGTGCTAATATTATTATCAGAGTTGTCTTTTTTTGTTTGCATTTGGACTGCTTGTGTTGTGGTTATTGCAAACACGATGCCTTGAATAAAGGTGTCAGTTTTTTTTGTGCCAGTTAAAAGGGTAAAACCTATTCCTATATCTTGTTACTGGCAAAGGAGGTCTCATAATGTAAAGGCTCACCCCGAGCCCTCAATACTCTGATGGTGCGCTGTTTTTGAGTTGTACGCCTTGTGGTGTCATCTGGTGCAACACCAGTGGAGAGACTAAAGGGCTCTAAGAAAAGCCGTCTCGGGTGTGGACCAATCAAATTCAAGGACAGTGCCAATATTATTATCAGAGTTGTCTTTTTGTTTGCATTTTGACTGCTTGTGTTGTGGTTATTGCAGACACGATGCCTTGAATAAAGGTGTCAGTTTTTGTGCCAGTTAAAAGGGTAAAACCTCTTCCTATGTTAGGTCACTTGCCAAGCCCTGTGTAGAGACTGTAACAGTGGCTGCAGTGATACCTGGGTGCACGCCGCTTTGGGATGTGTCGAATTTGGTACACGCCGTGTTTTGACGAGAGAAAAACACGTCTTGTGGTATGACGCCTTGGGGTATGACGCCTTGCTTGGGGTATGACGTCTTGGGATACGACGTCTTGCTTGGGGTATGACGTCTTGCTTGGGGTATGACGTCTTGGGGTATGACGTCTTGGGGTATGACGTCTTGCTTGGGGTAAGACGTCTTGCTTGGGGTATGACGTCTTGCTTGGGGTATGACGTCTTGGGGTATGACGTCTTGCTTGGGATACAACGTGTTGGGATACGACCTCTTGGGATATGACGTCTTGGGGTATGACGTCTTGGGGTATGACGTCTTGCTTGGGGTATGACGCCTTGCTTGGGGTATGACGTCTTGCTTGGGGTATGACGTCTTGGGGTATGACGTCTTGCTTGGGATACGACGCCTTGCTTGGGGTATAACGTCTTGGGGTATGACGTCTTGCTTGGGGTATGACGTCTTGGGGTATGACGTCTTGCTTGGGATACGACGTCTTGCTTGGAGTATGACGTCTTGGGATACGACGTCTTGGGGTATGACGTCTTGGGGTATGACGTCTTGGGGTATGACGCCTTGCTTGGGGTATGAAGCCTTGCTTGGGGTATGACATCTTGGGGTATGACGTCTTGCTTGGGGTAAGACGTCTTGCTTGGGATATGACGTCTTGCTTGGGGTATGACGTCTTGGGGTATGACGTCTTGTTTGGGGTATGACGTCTTGGGATATGACGTATTGCTTGGGATATGACGCCTTGCTTGGGTATGACGTCTTGGGGTATGACGTCTTGCTTGGGATACGACGTTTTGCTTGGGGTATGACGTCTTGCTTGGGGTATGACGTCTTGCTTGGGGTATGACGTCTTGGGGTACGACGTCTTGCTTGGGGTATGACGTCTTGCTTGGGGTATGACGTCTTGCTTGGGGTATGACGTCTTGCTTGGGGTATGACGCCTTGCTTGGGGTATGACGTCTTGCTAGGGGTATGACGCCTTGCTTGGGATACGACGTCTTGGGGTATGACGTCTTGCTAGGGATATGACGTCTTGGGGTATGACGCCTTGCTTGGGGTATGACGTCTTGCTTGGGGTATGACGCCTTGCTTGGGATACGACGTCTTGGGGTATGACGTCTTGCTAGGGATATGACGTCTTGGGGTATGACGTCTTGCTTGGGGTATGACGTCTTGCTTGGGATACGACGTCTTGGGGTATGACGTCTTGCTAGGGATATGACGTCTTGGGGTATGACGCCTTGCTTGGGGTATGACGTCTTGCTTGGGGTATGACGCCTTGCTTGGGGTATGACGTCTTGCTAGGGGTATGACGCCTTGCTTGGGATACGACGTCTTGGGGTATGACGTCTTGCTAGGGATATGACGTCTTGGGGTATGACGCCTTGCTTGGGGTATGACGTCTTGCTTGGGGTATGACGCCTTGCTTGGGATACGACGTCTTGGGGTATGACGTCTTGCTAGGGATATGACGTCTTGGGGTATGACGTCTTGCTTGGGGTATGACGTCTTGCTTGGGATACGACGTCTTGGGGTATGACGTCTTGCTAGGGATATGACGTCTTGGGGTATGACGCCTTGCTTGGGGTATGACGTCTTGCTTGGGGTATGACGCCTTGCTTGGGATACGACGTCTTGGGGTATGACGTCTTGCTAGGGATATGACGTCTTGGGGTATGACGTCTTGCTTGGGGTATGACGTCTTGCTTGGGGTATGACGTCTTGGGATACGACGTCTTGGGGTACGACGTCTTGGGGTACGACGTCTTGGGATATGACGTCTTGGGGTATGACGTCTTGGGGTATGACGCCTCGCTTGGGGTATGACGTCTTGTGATATGACGTCTTGGGGTATGACGTCTTGGGATATGACGTCTTGGGGTATGACGTCTTGCTTGTGATACGACGTCTTGGGGTATGACGTATTGTGATATGACGTCTTGGGATATGACGTCTTGGGGTATGACGTCTTGCTTGTGACACGACGTCTTGCTTGTGACACGACGTCTTAGGGTATGACGTCTTGGGATATGACGTCTTGGGATATGACGTCTTGCTTGTGACACGACGTCTTGCTTGTGACGCGACGTCTTGGGGTATGACGTCTTGTGATATGACGTCTTGGGGTATGACGTCTTGCTTGTGACACGACGTCTTGCTTGTGACACGACGTCTTGGGGTATGACGTCTTGTGACACGACGTCTTGCTTGCTAGAACTTGTCTGTGTCGGGATGATTCTCCTCGTCCCCGCGTTCACGACTGAGTCAAAGCGCGGCTCCTCAGCCTGCCTGTACATCTCGTTCAGTGCACCAGCCCCTTGCCGTGCAACTCTCCGTCAACTTTCACGAGTTTCCTCGTCATGTTAACGCCTCTCGGCAACGTGAAGTGACGTTACAATTTGTCTTAAATTCGTTTTCATCTATTCGTGCATTCAGTTTTAATTTTACGTATGCATTTTTAGTACTAAGTAGTGTCTAAATGAGTTAATACAGCACCATTAATGTATAATATGCCGTGTAAAATATTATTTCTTATACTCTGGAACGGATTATTTCCTTTTGCTGTATTTCCTGTGGGTAAATTTCGTTTTGTGTTCGTCATTTTGGGTATAAGTCCTCCCTTCTGTAACGAATTAGCGACGTACAGCGAGGTACCGCTGTATGTTAAACATCGCACTATTTAGAACTAAATACCATAAGGGTGAAGTTACGTAACATTCCATGCCCTGTATAGACATTGTAACAGTGGCTATCGGTTAAACACCACGCACTATTGAACTATATATAACAGAAAAGTTACGTAACAGGCCATGCTCTGTATATACATGTGGTGAGAGTGGCTATATCTTAAACAGTACACACACAATTTAGATCCATATACTGTACAATAAATGCAAAGTAATATAAAATAGCACGTCTTTTATATATAAACATTATAACAGTGGCTACACATGAAACACCAGACAATTGTAAGAACTATATACAGTACTATACAATAAATGCAAAGTTTGATAAAAGAGCAAGCCCTGTATACATTATAACAGAGGCTATACCTTTTGATTTAAAGCTTTCGTGACTGCAGGGATTCATATTCTTGGTTCTTTCGGTAAAGTCACCACGTTGAAGGGAAACAATAAAATAATAAAAAATATATAAACCAATAAAATTCTCACGACGTTTCGAGTGCAAATATAGAATTCACTTTGTACCTGTAGCTAACTTGATTCTGAATAAAATATATAATTCACTTTATATCTGTAGCTAACTTGATTCTGTCTAAAATATAGAATTCACTTTGTACCTGTAGCTAACTTTATTCTGACTAAAATATAGAATTCACTTTGTACCTGTAGCTAACTTGATTCTGACTAAAATATAGAATTCACTTTGCATCTGTAGCTAACTTGATTCTCTCTAAAATATAGAATTCACTTTGTATATTCACCTAACTTGATTCTGACTAAAATATAAAATTCACTTTGCTCCTGTAGTTAACTTGATTCTGACTAAAATATAGAATTCACTTTGTATATTCACTAACTTGATTCTGACTAAAATATAGAATTCACTTTGTACCTGCAGATAACTTGATTCTGACTAAAATATAGAATTCACTTTGCATCTGTAGCTAACTTGATTCTGTCTAAAATATAGAATTCACTTTGTATATTCACCTAACTTGATTCTGACTAAAATATAAAATTCACTTTGCTCCTGTAGTTAAATTGATTCTGACTAAAATATAGAATTCACTTTGCATATTCACTAACTTGATTCTGACTAAAATATAGAATTCACTTTGTACCTGCAGATAACTTGATTCTGACTAAAATATAGAATTCACTTTGTACCTGTAGCTAACGTGATTCTGACTAAAATATAGAATTCACTGTGTACCTGTAGCTAACTTAATTCCGACTAAAATATAAAATTCACTTTGTACCTGTAGCTAACTTGATTCTGTCTAAAATATATAATTCACTTTGCTCCTGTAGCTAACTTGATTCTGTCTAAAATATAGAAATCACTTTGTACCTGTAGCTAACTTGATTCTGTCTAAAATATAGAATTCACTTTGTAACTGCAGATAACTTGATACTGACTAAAATATAGAATTAACTTTGTACCTGCAGATAACTTGATTCTGACTAAAATATAGAATTCACTTTGTACCTGCAGATAACTTGATTCTGACTAAAATATAGAATTCACTTTGTCCCTGTAGCTAACTTGATTCTGAATGAAATGTAGATTTCACTTTGTATCTGTAGCTAACTTGATTCTGACCAAAATATAGAATTCACTTTGTACCTGTAGCTAACTTGATTCTGACTCAAATATATAATTCACTTTGTACCTGTAGCTAACTTGATTCTGTCTAAAATATAGAATTCACTTTGTACCTGTAGCTAACTTGATTCTGACTAAAATATATAATTCACTTTGCTCCTGTAGCTAACTTGATTACGACTAAAATCTAGAATTCACTTTGTCCCTGTAGCTAACTTGATTCTGACTAAAATATAGAATTCACTTTGTCCCTGTAGCTAACTTGATTCTGACTAAAATATATAAATCACTTTGTAACTGTAGCTAACTTGATTCTGACTAAAATATAGAATTCACTTTGCATCTGTAGCTAACTTGATTCTGACTAAAATATAGAATTCACTTTGTACCTGTAGCTAACTTGATTCTGACTAAAATATAGAATTCACTTTGTACCTGTAGCTAACTTGATTCTGACTAAAATATAGAAATCACTTTGTACCTGTAGCTAACTTGATTCTGACTAAAATATAGAAATCACTTTGTACCTGTAACTAACTTGATTCTGACTAAAATATAGAATTCACTTTGCATCTGTAGCTAACTTGATTCTGACTAAAATATAGAATTCACTTTGCTCCTGTAGCTAACTTGATTCTGAATAAAATATAGAATTCACTTTGTACCTCCAGCTAAGTTGATTCCGACTAAAATGTAAAATTCACTTTGTACCTGTAGCTAACGTGATTCTGACTAAAACATATCATTCACTTTGTATCTGTAGCTAACTTGATTCTGACTAAAATATAGAATTCACTTTGCTCCTGTAGCTAACGTGAGTCTGACTAAAATATCGAATTCACTTTGTAACTGTAGCTAACATGATTCTGACTAAAATATAGAATTTACTTTGTACCTGTAGTTAACTTGATTCTGACTAAAATATAGAATTCACTTTGTACCTGTAGCTAACTTGATTCTGACTAAAATATAGAATTCACTTTGTACCTGTAGCTAACTAGATTCTGACTAAAATATAGAATTCACTTTGTACCTGTAGCTAACTTGATTCTGACTAAAATATAAAATTCACTTTGTATCTGTAGCTAATTTGATTCTGACTAAAATATGAAATTCACTTTGGATCTGTAGCTAACTTGATTCTGACTAAAATATAGAATTCACTTTGTACCTGTAGCTAACTTGATTCTGACTAAAATATAGAATTCACTTTGTACCTGTAACTAACTTGATTCTGACTAAAATATAGAATTCACTTTGTACCTGTAGCTAACTTGATTCTGACTAAAATTTAGAATTCACTTTGTACCTGCAGCTAACTTGATTCTGACTAAAATATAGAATTCACTTTGTACCTGTAGCTAACTTGATTCTGACTAAAATATAGAATTCACTTTGCTCCTGTAGCTAACTTGATTCTGACTAAAATATAGAATTCACTTTGTACCTGTAGCTAACTTGATTCTGACTAAAATATATGATTCACTTTGTACCTGTAGCTAACTTGATTCTGTCTAAAATATAGAATTATCTTTGCATCTGTAGCCAACTTGATTCTGACTAAAATATAGAATTCACTTTGTACCTGTAGCTAACGTGATTCTGACTAAAATATGGAATTCACTTTGTACCTGTAGCTAACTTGATTCTGACCAAAATATAGAATTCACTTTGTACCTGCAGCTAACTTGATTCGGACTAAAATATAGAATTCACTTTGCACCTGCAGCTAACTTGATTCTGTGTAAAATATAGAATTCACTTTGTACCTGTAGCTAACTTGATTCTGACTAAAATATGGAATTCACTTTGCACCTGCAGCTAACTTGATTCTGTCTAAAAATAGAATTCACGTTGTACCTGTAGCTAACTTGATTCTTACTAAAATATATAATTCACTTTGTATCTGTAGCTAACTTGATTCTGACTAAAATATGGAATTCACTTTGTACCTGTAGCTAACTTGATTCTGACTAAAATATAGAATTCACTTTGTACCTCCAGCTAAGTTGATTCCGACTAAAATGTAAAATTCACTTTGTACCTGTAGCTAACGTGATTCTGACTAAAACATATCATTCACTTTGTATCTGTAGCTAACTTGATTCTGACTAAAATATAGAATTCACTTTGCTCCTGTAGCTAACGTGAGTCTGACTAAAATATCGAATTCACTTTGTAACTGTAGCTAACTTGATTCTGACTAAAATATAGAAATCACTTTGTACCTGTAACTAACTTGATTCTGACTAAAATATAGAATTCACTTTGCATCTGTAGCTAACTTGATTCTGACTAAAATATAGAATTCACTTTGCTCCTGTAGCTAACTTGATTCTGAATAAAATATAGAATTCACTTTGTACCTCCAGCTAAGTTGATTCCGACTAAAATGTAAAATTCACTTTGTACCTGTAGCTAACGTGATTCTGACTAAAACATATAATTCACTTTGTATCTGTAGCTAACTTGATTCTGACTAAAATATAGAATTCACTTTGCTCCTGTAGCTAACGTGAGTCTGACTAAAATATCGAATTCACTTTGTAACTGTAGCTAACTTGATTATGACTAAAATATAGAATTTACTTTGTACCTGTAGTTAACTTGATTCTGACTAAAATATAGAATTCACTTTGTACCTGTAGCTAACTTGATTCTGACTAAAATATAGAATTCACTTTGTACCTGTAGCTAACTTGATTCTGACTAAAATATAGAATTCACTTTGTACCTGTAGGTAACTTGATTCTGACTAAAATATAAAATTCACTTTGTATCTGTAGCTAATTTGATTCTGACTAAAATATGAAATTCACTTTGGATCTGTAGCTAACTTGATTCTGACTAAAATATAGAATTCACTTTGTACCTGTAGCTAACTTGATTCTGACTAAAATATAGAATTCACTTTGTACCTGTAACTAACTTGATTCTGACTAAAATATAGAATTCACTTTGTACCTGTAGCTAACTTGATTCTGACTAAAATTTAGAATTCACTTTGTACCTGCAGCTAACTTGATTCTGACTAAAATATAGAATTCACTTTGCTCCTGTAGCTAACCTGATTCTGACTAAAATATAGAATTCACTTTGTACCTGTAGCTAACTTGATTCTGACTAAAATATATGATTCACTTTGTACCTGTAGCTAACTTGATTCTGTCTAAAATATAGAATTATCTTTGCATCTGTAGCCAACTTGATTCTGACTAAAATATATAATTCACTTTGTACCTGTAGCTAACGTGATTCTGACTAAAATATAGAATTCACTTTGTACCAGTAGCTAACTTGATTCTGACCAAAATATAGAATTCACTTTGTACCTGTAGCTAACTTAATTCTGACTAAAATATAGAATTCACTTTGCACCTGCAGCTAACTTAATTCTGACTAAAATATAGAATTCACTTTGTACCTGTAGCTAACTTGATTCTGACTAAAATATGGAATTCACTTTGTACCTGTAGCTAACTTGATTCTGACCAAAATATAGAATTCACTTTGTACCTGCAGCTAACTTGATTCGGACTAAAATATAGAATTCACTTTGCACCTGCAGCTAACTTGATTCTGTCTAAAATATAGAATTCACATTGTACCTGTAGCTAACTTGATTCTGACTAAAATATGGAATTCACTTTGCACCTGCAGCTAACTTGATTCTGTCTAAAATATAGAATTCACGTTGTACCTGTAGCTAACTTGATTCTTACTAAAATATATAATTCACTTTGTATCTGTAGCTAACTTGATTCTTTCACTTTGTACCTGTAGCTAACTTGATTCTGACTAAAATATAGAATTCACTTTGTACCTCCAGCTAAGTTGATTCCGACTAAAATGTAAAATTCACTTTGTACCTGTAGCTAACGTGATTCTGACTAAAACATATCATTCACTTTGTATCTGTAGCTAACTTGATTCTGACTAAAATATAGAATTCACTTTGCTCCTGTAGCTAACGTGAGTCTGACTAAAATATCGAATTCACTTTGTAACTGTAGCTAACTTGATTCTGACTAAAATATAGAATTTACTTTGTACCTGTAGTTAACTTGATTCTGACTAAAATATAGAATTCACTTTGTACCTGTAGCTAACTTGATTCTGACTAAAATATAGAATTCACTTTGTACCTGTAGCTAACTTGATTCTGACTAAAATATAGAATTCACTTTGTACCTGTAGCTAACTTGATTCTGACTAAAATATAAAATTCACTTTGTATATGTAGCTAATTTGATTCTGACTAAAATATGAAATTCACTTTGGCTCTGTAGCTAACTTGATTCTGACTAAAATATAGAATTCACTTTGTACCTGTAGCTAACTTGATTCTGACTAAAATATAGAATTCACTTTGTACCTGTAACTAACTTGATTCTGACTAAAATATAGAATTCACTTTGTACCTGTAGCTAACTTGATTCTGACTAAAATATAGAATTCACTTTGTACCTGCAGCTAACTTGATTCTGACTAAAATATAGAATTCACTTTGTACCAGTAGCTAACTTGATTCTGACCAAAATATAGAATTCACTTTGTACCTGTAGCTAATGTGATTCTGACTAAAATGTAGAATTCACTTTGCACCTGCAGCTAACTTGATTCTGACTAAAATATAGAATTCACTTTGTACCTTTAGCTAACTTGATTCTGACTAAAATATGGATTTCACTTTGTACTTGTAGCTAACTTGATTCTGACTAAAATATAGAATTCACTTTGTACCTGTAGCTAACTTGATTCTGTCTAAAATATAGAATTCACTTTGCTCCTGTAGCTAACTTGATTCTGACTAAAATATAGAATTCACTTTGTACCTGTAGCTAACTTGATTCTGATTAAAATATAGAATTCACTTTGTACCTGTAGCTAACTTGATTCTGACTAAAATATAGAATTCACTTTGCTCCTGTAGCTAACTTGATTCTGACTAAAATATAGAATTCAATTTGTCCCTGTAGCTAACTTGATTCTGAATAAAATATAAAATTCACTTTGTACCTGTAGCTAACTTGATTCTGACTAAAATATAGAATTCACTTTGTACCTGTAGCTAATTTGATTCTGACTAAAACATAGAATTCACTTTGTACCTGTAGCTAACTTGATTCTGACTAAAATATAGAATTCACTTTGCTGCTGTAGCTAACTTGATTCTGACTAAAATATAGAATTCACTTTGCATCTGTAGCTAACTTGATTCTGAATAAAATATAGAATTCACTTTGCATCTGTAGCTAACTTGATTCTGAATAAAATATAGAACTCACTTCTCATCTGTACCAAGATTATTTCCGGCACCTCTGGCTCCCACGCTCTACATTTACACTTCGTTTAATCGATTAACGTCTCTGTCTGTGTTTTTATTATCACTGCTCGACCACAATATAGAAGTTACCTGCTCCTGTACCTATCTTGGGATACCACAGTGGCTAGGAGATGTTGACTACCTCGCCTGGACTACAGGAGGTCGTAGGTTAGACCCTGATACCACAGTGGCTAGGAGATGTTGACTACCTCGCTTGGACTACAAGAGGTCGTGGGTTAGACCCTGACACCCACAGTAGCTAGGAGATGTTGACTACCTCGCCTGGTATACAGGAGGTCGTGGGTTAGACCCTGACACCACAGTGGCTAGGAGATGTTGACTACCTCGCCTGGTCTACAGGAGGTCGTGGGTTACACCCTGACACCACAGTGGCTAGGAGATGTTGACTACCTCGCCTGGTCTACAGGAAGTCGTGGGTTAGACCCTGACACCACAGTGGCTAGGAGATGTTGACTACCTCGCTTGGACTACAAGAGGTCGTGGGTTACACCCTGACACCCACAGTCGCTACGAGATGTTGACTACCTCGCCTGGTCTACAGCAGGTTGTGGGTTAGACCCTGACACCCACAGTGGGTAGGAGATGTTGACTACCTCGCCTGGTGTACAGGAGATCGTGGGTTAGACCCTGACACCACAGTGGCTAGGAGATGTTGACTACCTCGCCTGGTATACAGGAGGTCGTGGCTTAGACCCTGATACCACAGTGGCTAGGAGATGTTGACTACCTCGCCTGGTCTACAGGAGGTCGTGAGTTAGACCCTGACACCTACAGTGGCTAGGAGATGTTGACTACCTCGCCTGGTCTACAGGAGGTCGTGAGTTAGACCCTGACACCCACAGTGGCTAGGAGATGTTGACTACCTCGCCTGGTCTACAGGAGGTCGTGGGTTAGACCCTGACACCACAGTGGCTAGGAGATGTTGACTACCTCGCCTGGTATACAGGAGGTCGTGGGTTAGACCCTGACACCCACAGTGGCTAGGAGATGTTGACTACCTCGCTTGGTCTACAGGAGGTCGTGGGTTAGACCCTGACACCACAGTGGCTAGGAGATGTTGACTACCTCGCCTGGTGTACAGGAGGTCGTGGGTTCGATCCCGGACCCTGACGATGCCTGCTGCTGCTATGTATGTGGAGTCTCTCTCTGTCTCTCTCTGTCTTTCTCTCTCTGTGTCTCTGTCTCTCTCTGTCTCTCTGTCTCTTTCTGTCTCTCTGTCTCTTTCTGTCTCTCTGTCTCTCTCTGTCTCTCTGTCTCTCTGTCTCTTTCTGTCTCTTTCTGTCTCTCTGTCTCTCTGTCTCTTTCTGTCTGTCTGTCTCTCTCTGTCTCTCTGTCTCTCTCTGTCTCTCTTTGTCTCTCTGTCTCTCTCCCCGTGGTGGTCACTGTGTCGATGTCTCCGGCTCCTCCTCTGGGATTTCCCCTCTACAATCAGAGTCAACATCGCCACGTGATGGTGACGTCAGCCACGTGGTGATGGTGACGTCAGCCACGTAGTGATGGTGACGTCATGTGCCACGTGGTGTGAGCCGCTATCATTCGTGATGGCCACGTCGCCTGTCTGACAGAGAGCTCCAAAGCAGCTTAGTGGGGACTTAGACAGCTCGCAACATAAACACACACTTTAGTTTTAGTGTGTGTCTCTGTGGGTCTCTGTTAGTGTGGGTCTCTGTGGGTCTCTGTTAGTGTGGGTCTCTGTGGGTCTCTGTTAGTATGGGTCTCTGTGGGTCTCTGTTAGTGTGGGTCTCTGTGGGTCTCTGTTAGTGTGGGTCTCTGTGGGTCTCTGTTAGTGTGGGTCTCTGTGGGTCTCTGTTAGTATGGGTCTCTGTGGGTCTCTGTTAGTGTGGGTCTCTGTGGGTCTCTGTGAGTGTGGGTCTCTGTGGGTCTCTGTGAGTGTGGGTCTCTGTGGGTCTCTCTCTGTGAGTGTGGGTCTCTGTGGGTCTCTCTCTGTGAGTGTGGGTCTCTGTTAGTGTGTGTCTCTGTGGGTCTCTGTTAGTGTGGGTCTCTGTGGGTCTCTGTTAGTGTGTGTCTCTGTGGGTCTCTGTGAGTGTGGGACTTACACAACTCGCAACATAAACACACACTTTAGTTTTAGTGTGTGTCTCTGTGGGTTTCTGTTAGTATGTGTCTCTGTGGGTCTCTGTTAGTGTGGGTCTCTGTGGGTCTCTGTTAGTGTGGGTCTCTGTGGGTCTCTGTTAGTGTGGGTCTCTGTGGGTCTCTTTGTATTTCTAAGCGTTACTATGTATCTATGGGTATCTATGTATCTCTCCGGTTTAAATGTATCTCCGTGTGTCTCTATGTATCTCTATGAGTCCCTATTTATTTTTTGTTTCCCTATGCATCTCTACCCACCGATTGACTCACTCACCCACCCACCCACCCACTCACCCACCCACCCACCCACTCACTCACCCACCCACCCACCCACCCACTCACTCACCCACCCACCCACCCACTCACTCACTCACCCACCCACTCACTCACTCACCCACCCACTCACCCACTCACTCACCCACCCACTCACCCACTCACTCACCCACCCACTCACCCACTCACTCACCCACCCACTCACCCACTCACTCACCCACCCACTCACCCACTCACTCACCCACCCACTCACCCACCCACCCACCCACCCACTCACCCACCCACCCACCCACTCACCCACCCACCCACCCACTCACCCACCCACCCACCCACTCACCCACCCACCCACTCACCCACCCACCCACTCACCCACCCACCCACCCACTCACCCACCCACCCACCCACTCACCCACCCACCCACCCACTCACCCACCCACCCACCCACTCACCCACCCACCCACCCACCCACCCACCCACTCACCCACCCACCCACCCACCCACTCACCCACCCACCCACCCACTCACCCACCCACCCACCCACCCACTCACCCACCCACTCACCCACCCACCCACCCACTCACCCACCCACCCACCCACCCACCCACCCACCCACTCACCCACCCACCCACCCACTCACCCACCCACCCACCCACTCACCCACTCAACCACCCACTCACCCACTCACCCACTCACCCACCCACTCACCCACCCACCCACTCACCCACCCACTCACCCACCCACTCACCCACCCACTCACCCACCCACCCACCCACTCACCCACTCACCCACCCACTTTGCCGTGCCTCTCGCTTGCAGAAGAAAGGGACGGAGCCGCTGTACGTGCAGCTAACGATGAGCGCACACCGTGGCGATCACGAATACTCCTCCATTCGCTACGCCTACAAGCCGCACGGAGACTCAGCCATGTCGACATCAGCCTCGCCCACACTGCCCGGAGGCCGTGGGCAGTGTTGAGTCTATGGGTAGTGTTGAGTCTATGGGGCAGTGTTGAGTCTATGGGCAGTGTTGAGTCTATGGGGCAGTGTTGAGTCTATGGGCAGTGTTGAGTCTATGGGGCAGTGTTGAGTCTATGGACAGTGTTGAGTCTATGGGCAGTGTTGAGTCTATGGTGCAGTGTTAAGTCTATGGGCAGTGTTGAGTCTATGGGGCAGTGTTGAGTCTATGGGGTAGTGTTGAGTCTATGGGCAGTGTTGAGTCTTTGGGCAGTGTTGAGTCTATGGTGCAGTGTTGAGTCTATGGGTAGTGTTGAGTCTATGGGCAGTCTTGAGTCTATGGGCAGTGTTGAGTCTATGGGGCAGTGTTGAGTCTATGGGCAGTCTTGAGTCTATGGGCAATGTTGAGTCTATGGTGCAGTGTTGAGTCTATGGGGCAGTGTTGAGTCTATGGGAAATACTCTTTGGTTCTATTGGGTAAAGTCACGTAGGTGAAAATAAAATAACAAAAAATCACGACGTTTCAGCCACAACACAAGCGGCCTTCATCAGGTGAAGGGACGAGACTGTCTGGAGGACAGCGCTGGAGTGAGAAAGCCACGCTTAGATCACGACCTTTAAGCTGTGTGAGAGGAAACAAAGCGCCTTGACAAAGGAATTAGCATAGAATTTAGCATTGAAATAGCTGAGTGATTAGCTTGTAACTGGTCACAGAATTAGCTATGTTAAAGTCAGAGCATATACATTCACCGAGGCACCTAGTACTAATCAAACAGGAGAATTTAGCGAAACACAACCACGCTCAGACCGCGGACCTTTAAACTGTGTGCGAGCAAACAAGGTGTTCTGACGAAGAAATTAGCATAAAAATTAGCATTTGATTGGCCGATTTTAGGAAAGAGGTGGTGTACGTGCCGGTGGACTTGCCGTTTGGCGTGGGGGGGGAGGGAGTTTACCTATTGATGGTGTGAAAAGGGAATTTATAAGAGCTGCGAAAGTTTGGGGTACCACTACTTGAAAAAATATACTGTACCATTGAAATTAGTTTAATGTTTAGTTCGATTTAGAACATCTTTCCAATGGTTGCTTAATTTGAAACCATCTTCTCGGTTGAAATTGTGTCTGTGTTTGTAGATCTGAATTGCTTCATGAACAAATCTCTGATTAAAGCCCGTGGGTTTGCAAAGAATCTTGGTATCGGAGAAAATTATATCGTGATCACCCACAGCGTTGTAACAGTGATCAGCCACGGCAGAAGAATTCGTTTTGCCGTGTTTCAAATCTGATTTGTGCTCGCGAATTCAGTCAGAGACATGTCGCTTTGTCTCCCCGATATAGCAATCACCGCAGGTACAACTCAATTTGTAAACCCCGGGGTACTGTAAGTCAGGAACGACATCCTTCACGGATGGGATCAGATCACGAATTTTGTGTACTGTATTGAACCGGACCTGGATCTTGTGTTTCTCCCTCCATACAGAAACAACCACTTCACACTCCGGTCAAAACCATCACACTACCATATATAGCAGGCGTTACTAAAAAGATTTCCAAAATTCTAAACAAACACAAGATATCGCAGAGCACGTGACACGTCTGACATTAAAACAACGCTGTGACTAAAACTCCGTTTCACGTGACCAGCCGTGCGAGAGACGCCCCACAGAGGCTGCTGTGTGACTCCACACACTCATAGAGACACAGAGAGATACCCCTGTTCATAGAGACCCACAGAGAGATACCACTATTCATAGAGACAGAGAGAGACCCCTATTCATAGAGACACAGAGAGACCCATACTCATAGAGACACAGAGAGATACCCCTGTTCATAGAGACATAGAGATACCCCTATTCATAGAGACCCACAGAGACCCATACTCATAGAGACACAGAGAGATACCCCTGTTCATAGAGACCCACAGAGAGATACCCCTATTCATAGAGACACAGAGAGATACCCCTGTTCATAGAGACCCACAGAGACCCATACTCATAGAGACACAGAGAGATACCCCTGTTCATAGAGACACAGAGAGATACCCCTGTTCATAGAGACCCACAGAGACCCATACTCATAGAGACACAGAGAGATACCCCTATTCAGAGAGACCCACAGAGACCCATACTCATAGAGACCCACAGAGAGATACCCCTATTCATAGAGACACAGAGATACCCCTATTCATAGAGACCCACAGAGACCCATACTCATAGAGACACAGAGAGATACTCCTATTCATAGAGACACAGAGAGACCCCTATTCATAGAGACCCACGGAGAGACCCATACTCATAGAGACACAGAGAGATACCCCTATTCATAGAGACACAGAGAGATACCCCTGTTCATAGAGACCCACAGAGACCCACTCAGAGACACAGAGATATACCCCTGTTCATAGAGACCCACAGAGACCCATATTCATAGAGACACAGTGAGACCCCTATTCATAGAGACACAGAGAGATACCCCTATTGATAGAGACCCACAGAGACCCATACTCATAGAGACAAAGAGAGATACCCCTATTCATAGAGACCCATACTCATAGAGACCCACAGAGAGATACCCCTGTTCATAGAGACCCACACAGACCCACTCATAGAGACACAGAGAGATACCCCTATTCATAGAGACACAGAGAGATACCCCGATTCATAGAGACTCAGAGAGACCCCTGTTCATAGAGACCCACAGAGACCCATACTCATAGAGACACACAGAGAGACCCCTATTCATAGAGACCCACAGAGACCCATAATCATAGAGACACAGAGAGATACCCCTATTCATAGAGACCCACAGAGACCCATACTCATAGAGACACAGTGAGACCACTATTCAAAGAGACACAGAGAGACCAGTATTCATAGAGACACAGAGAGACCCCTATTCATAGAGACACACAGAGACCCATACTCATAGAGACACAGAGAGATACCCCTATTCATAGAGACACAGAGAGACCCCTATTCATAGAGACACACAGAGACCCATACTCATAGAGACACAGAGAGATACCCCTATTCATAGAGACCCACAGAGACCCATACTCATAGAGACACAGTGAGACCACTATTCATAGAGACACAGAGAGACCCCTATTCATAGAGACACACAGAGACCCATACTCATAGAGACACAGAGAGATACCCCTATTCATAGAGACACAGAGAGACCCCTATTCATAGAGACACACAGAGACCCATACTCATAGAGACACAGAGAGATCCCTATTTTTTTGTCTTTGTAGTATATATAATAAATCAATGATTCGTCGATACATTGTGACGGGAATAATCATCGGTGAGAGACATCGTCTGTATAATACCGCAGAGCACGTGACACGTCTGACATTAAAACAACGCTGTGAGACTAAAACTCCGTTTCACGTGACCAGCCGTGCGAGAGACGCCCCACAGAGGCTGCTGTGTGACTCCACATACTCATAGCGACACATAGAGATACCCCTATTCATAGAGACCCACAGAGAGATACCACTATTCATAGAGACAGAGAGAGACCCCTATTCATAGAGACACAGAGAGACCCATACTCATAGAGACACAGAGAGATACCCCTATTCATAGAGACACAGAGAGACCCATTCTCATAGAGACACAGAGAGATACCCCTGTTCATAGAGACCCACAGAGACCCATTCTCATAGAGACACAGAGAGATACCCCTGTTCATAGAGACCCACAGAGACCCATACTCATAGAGACACAGAGAGATACCCCTGTTCATAGAGACCCACAGAGACCCATTCTCATAGAGACACAGAGAGATACCCCTGTTCATAGAGACCCACAGAGACCCATTCTCATAGAGACACAGAGAGATACCCCTGTTCATAGAGACCCACAGAGACCCATACTCATAGAGACACAGAGAGATACCCCTGTTCATAGAGACCCACAGAGAGATACCACTATTCATAGAGACAGAGAGAGACCCCTATTCATAGAGACCCACAGAGACCCATACTCATAGAGACACAGTGAGACCCCTATTCATAGAGACACAGAGAGACCCCTATTCATAGAGACACACAGAGACCCATACTCATAGAGACACAGAGAGATACCCCTATTCATAGAGACACAGAGAGACCCCTATTCATAGAGACACACAGAGACCCATACTCATAGAGACACAGAGAGATCCCTATTTTTTTGTCTTTGTAGTATATATAATAAATCAATGATTCGTCGATACATTGTGACGGGAATAATCATCGGTGAGAGACATCGTCTGTATAATACCGCAGAGCACGTGACACGTCTGACATTAAAACAACGCTGTGAGACTAAAACTCCGTTTCACGTGACCAGCCGTGCGAGAGACGCCCCACAGAGGCTGCTGTGTGACTCCACATACTCATAGCGACACATAGAGATACCCCTATTCATAGAGACCCACAGAGACCCATACTCATAGAGACACAGAGAGATACCCCTGTTCATAGAGACCCACAGAGACCCATACTCATAGAGACACAGAGAGATACCCCTGTTCATAGAGACCCACAGAGATACCCATACTCATAGAGACACAGAGAGATACCCCTATTCATAGAGACCCACAGAGACCCATTCTCATAGAGACACAGAGAGATACCCCTATTCATAGAGACCCACAGAGACCCCTATTCATAGAGACACAGAGAGATACCCCTATTCATAGAGACCCACAGAGACCCATACTCATAGAGACACAGAGAGATACCCCTGTTCATAGAGACCCACAGAGACCCATAATCATAGAGACACAGAGAGATACCCCTATTCATAGAGACACAGAGATACCCCTATTCATAGAGACCCACAGAGACCCATACTCATAGAGACACAGAGAGATACCCCTATTCATAGAGACACAGAGATACCCCTATTCATAGAGACCCACAGAGACCCATACTCATAGAGACACAGAGAGATACCCCTATTCATAGAGACACAGAGAGATACCCCTGTTCATAGAGACCCACAGAGACCCACTCATAGAGACACAGAGATATACCCCTGTTCATAGAGACCCACAGAGACCCATATTCATAGAGACACAGTGAGACCCCTATTCATAGAGACACAGAGAGATACCCCTATTGATAGAGACCCACAGAGACCCATACTCATAGAGACAAAGAGAGATACCCCTATTCATAGAGACCCATACTCATAGAGACCCACAGAGAGATACCCCTGTTCATAGAGACCCACACAGACCCACTCATAGAGACACAGAGAGATACCCCGATTCATAGAGACTCAGAGAGACCCCTGTTCATAGAGACCCACAGAGACCCATACTCATAGAGACACACAGAGAGACCCCTATTCATAGAGACCCACAGAGACCCATAATCATAGAGACACAGAGAGATACCCCTATTCATAGAGACCCACAGAGACCCATACTCATAGAGACACAGTGAGACCACTATTCAAAGAGACACAGAGAGACCAGTATTCATAGAGACACAGAGAGACCCCTATTCATAGAGACACACAGAGACCCATACTCATAGAGACACAGAGAGATACCCCTATTCATAGAGACACAGAGAGACCCCTATTCATAGAGACACACAGAGACCCATACTCATAGAGACACAGAGAGATCCCTATTTTTTTGTCTTTGTAGTATATATAATAAATCAATGATTCGTCGATACATTGTGACGGGAATAATCATCGGTGAGAGACGTCGTCTGTAAAATATCGCAGAGCACGTGACACATCTGACATTAAAACAACGCTGTGAGACTAAAACTCCGTTTCACGTGACCAGCCGTGCGAGAGACGCCCCACAGAGGCTGCTGTGTGACTCCACATACTCATAGAGACACAGAGAGATACCCCTGTTCATAGAGACCCACAGAGACCCATACTCATAGAGACACAGAGAGATACTCCTATTCATAGAGACACAGAGAGATACCCCTATTCATAGAGACACAGAGAGATACCCCTATTCATAGAGACCCACAGAGACCCCTATTCATAGAGACCCACAGAGACCCCTATTCATAGAGACACAGAGATACCCCTATTCATAGAGACACAGAGAGATACCCCTATTCATAGAGACCCACAGAGACCCCTATTCATAGAGACCCACAGAGACCCCTATTCATAGAGACACAGAGATACCCCTATTCATAGAGACCCACAGAGACCGATACTCATAGAGACACAGACAGATACCCCTGTTCATAGAGACACAGAGAGATACCCCTATTCATAGAGACCCACAGAGACCCATACTCATAGAGACCCACAGAGAGATACCCCTGTTCATAGAGACCCACAGAGACCCATACTCATAGAGACACACAGAGAGATACCCCTGTTCATAGAGACCCACAGAGACCCATACTCATAGAGACACAGAGAGATACCCCTATTCATAGAGACCCACAGAGACCCCTATTCATAGAGACCCACAGAGACCCATATTCATAGAGACACAGTGAGACCCCTATTCATAGAGACACAGAGAGATACCCCTATTCATAGATACCCACAGAGACCCATACTCATAGAGACACAGAGTGATACCCCTATTCATAGAGACCCACAGAGACCCATACTCATAGAGACCCACAGAGAGATACCTCTGTTCATAGAGACCCACAGATACCCATACTCATAGAGACACAGAGAGATACCCCTATTCATAGAGACACAGAGAGATACCCCGATTCATAGAGACACAGAGAGACCCCTGTTCAT
This sequence comes from Petromyzon marinus, assembly GCF_048934315.1. NCBI lineage: Eukaryota > Metazoa > Chordata > Hyperoartia > Petromyzontiformes > Petromyzontidae > Petromyzon > Petromyzon marinus. Next base: position 225,735 of record NW_027423413.1, on the reverse strand, counting down.
AGAGACCCACAGAGACCCATACTCATAGAAACACAGAGACAGACCTCTATTCATAGAGACCCACAGAGACCCATACTCATAGAGACACAGAGAGATACCCCTATTCATAGAGACACAGAGAGACCCATACTCATAGAGACACAGAGAGATCCCTTTTTTAGTGACCCACAGAGACCCATGCTCAAAGAGACCCACAGAGACCCATAGAGACCCATACTCATAGAGACACAGAGAGACCCCTATTCATAGAGACCCACAGAGACCCATGCTCAAAGAGACCCACAGAGACCCATACTCATAGAGACACAGAGAGATACCCCTATTCATAGAGACACAGAGAGATACCCCTATTCATAGAGACCCACAGAGAGACCCATACTCGTAGAGACCCACAGAGACTGATACTCATAGAGACACAGAGATACCCCTATTCATAGAGACCCACAGAGACCCATACTCATAGAGACACAGAGAGACCCCTATTCATAGAGACCCACCGAGATCCATACTCATAGAGACCCACAGAGACCCCTATTCATAGAGACCCACAGAGGCCCATACTCACAGAGACACATAGAGACCCACAGAGACCCACAGAGACCCACACTCACAGAGACACATAGAGACCCACAGAGACCCACAGAGACCCACAGAGACCCACAGAGACCCACACTCACAGAGACCCACACTCACAGAGACCCCAAGAGACCCACACTCACAGAGACCCACAAAGACCCACAGAGACCCAAAGAGACCCACACTCACAGAGACACATAGAGACCCACAGAGACCCACAGAGACCCACACTCACAGAGACCCACACTCACAGAGACCCCAAGAGACCCACACTCACAGAGACCCACAGAGACCCACACTAACAGAGACCCACAGAGACCCACACTAACAGAGACCCACACTCACAGAGACCCCAAGAGACCCACACTCACAGAGACCCACAGAGACCCACACTAACAGAGACCCACAGAGACCCACACTAACAGAGACCCACACTCACACTCACAGAGACCCACAGAGACCCACAGAGACCAACACTAACAGAGACCGACAGAGACCCACACTAACAGAGACCCACACAAACAGAGACCCACAGAGACACACACTAAAACTAAAGTGTGAGTTTATGTTGTGAGCTGTGTAAGTCCCACACTCACAGAGAGCCACAGAGACCCACAGAGACACACACTAACAGAGACCCACAGAGAGCCACAGAGACCCACACAAACAAAGACCCACAGAGACCCACAGAGACCCACACTAACAGAGACCCACAGAGACCCACAGAGACCCACACTAACAGAGACCCACACTAACAGAGACCCACAGAGACCCACACTCACAGAGACCCACAGAGACCCACACTAACAGAGACCCACAGAGTCCCACACTAACAGAGACCCACACTAACAGAGACCCACAGAGACCCACAGAGACCCACACTAACAGAGACCCACACTAACAGAGACCCACACTAACAGAGACCCACAGAGACCCATACTAACAGAGACCCACAGAGACACACACTAACAGAGACCCACAGAGACACACACTAACAGAGACCCACAGAGACACACACTAACAGAGACCCACAGAGACCCACACTAACAGAGACCCACAGAGACCCACACTCACAGAGACCCACAGAGACCCACACTAACAGAGACCCACAGAGTCCCACACTAACAGAGACCCACAGAGACACACACTCACAGAGACCCACAGAGACACACACTAACAGAGACCCACATAGACACACACTAAAACTAAAGTGTGTGTTTATGTTGCGAGCTGTCTAAGTCTCCACTAAGCTGCTTTGGAGCTCTCTGTCAGACAGGCGACGTGGCCATCACGAATGGTTGCGGCTCACACCACGTGGCAAATAACGTCACCATCACCACCTGGCTGACGTCACCATCACCACGTGGCTGACGTCACCATCACCACGTGGTTGACGTCACCATCACGTGGTGATGTCTACTCTGAATGTAGATGGGAAATCCCAGAGGAGGAGCCGGAGACATCGACACAGTGACCACCAGGAGGAGAGAGACAGAGGGAGACAGAGACAGACAGAGAGACAGAGAGAGACAGAGAGAGACAGAGACAGAGAGAGACAGCGAAAGAGACAGAGACAGACAGAGAGACACATCATACACTGACTTTCTCACACATCATACACTGACTCACTCACACATCATGCACTGACTCACTCACACATCATACACTGACTCACTCACACATCATACACTGACTCACTCACACATCATACACTGACTTTCTCACACATCATACACTGACTCACTCACACATCATGCACTGACTCACTCACACATCATACACTGACTCACTCACACATCATACACTGACTCACTCACACATCATACACTGACTTTCTCACACATCATACACTGACTTTCTCACACATCATACACTGACTCACTCACACCTTGCAGTGACTCACTCACACATCATACACTGACTCACTCACACATCATGCACTGACTCACTCACACCATGCACTGACTTTCTCACACACCATACACTGACTCACTCACACACCATACACTGACTCACTCACACCATACACTGACTCACTCAAACCATGCACTGACTCACTCACACATCATACAATGACTCACTCACACATCATGCACTGACTCACTCACACATCATACACTGACTCACTCACACATCATACACTGACTCACTCACACATCATACACTGACTTTCTCACACATCATACACTGACTCACTCACACATCATACACTGACTCACTCACACATCATACACTGACTCACTCACACATCATACACTGACTCACTCACACATCATACACTGACTTTCTCACACATCATACACTGACTCACTCACACATCATACACTGACTCACTCACACATCATACACTGACTCACTCACACATCATACACTGACTCACTCACACATCATACACTGACTCACTCACACACCATGCACTGACTCACTCACACAATGCACTGACTCACTCACACCATGCACTGACTCACTCCCACATCATACACTGACTCACTCACACATCATGCACTGACTCAATCACACATCATACACTGGCTCACTCACACATCATACACTGACTCACTCACACACCATGCACTGACTCACTCACACCATGCACTGACTTTCTCACACATCATACACTGACTCACTCACACATCATACACTGACTCACTCACACATCATACACTGACTCACTCACACATCATACACTGACTCACTCACACATCATACACTGACTCATTCACACATCATACACTGACTCACTCACACATCATACACTGACTCACTCACACATCATACACTGACTCACTCACACATCATACACTGACTTTCTCACACATCATACACTGACTCACTCACACATCATACACTGACTCACTCACACATCATACACTGACTCACTCACACATCATACACTGACTTTCTCACACATCATACACTGACTCACTCACACCATGCACTGACTCACTCACACATCATACACTGACTCACTCACACATCATACACTGACTCACTCACACATCATACACTGACTCACTCACACCATGCACTGACTCACTCAGACATCATACACTGACTCACTCACACATCATACACTGACTCACTCACACAACATGCACTGACTCAATCACACATCATGCACTGACTCACTCACACATCAAACACTGACTCACTCACACATCATACACTGACTCACTCACACATCATACACTGACTCACTCACACATCATACACTGACTCACTCACACCATGCACTGACTCACTCACACATCATACACTGACTCACTCACACATCATACACTGACTCACTCACACATCATACACTGACTCACTCACACATCATACACTGGCTCACACATCATACACTGACTCACTCACACATCATACACTGACTCACTCACACATCATACACTGGCTCACACATCATACACTGACTCACTCACACATCATACACTGACTCACTCACACATCATACACTGACTCACTCACACCATGCACTGACTCACTCACACATCATACACTGACTCACTCACACATCATACACTGACTCACTCACACACCATGCACTGACTCAATCACACATCATGCACTGACTTTCTCACACATCATACACTGACTCACTCACACCATGCACTGACTCACTCACACATCATACACTGACTCACTCACACATCATACACTGACTCACTCACACCATACACTGACTCACTCACACCATGCACTGACTCACTCACACATCATACACTGACTCACTCACACATCATACACTGACTCACTCACACATCATACACTGACTCACTCACACATCATACACTGACTCACTCACACACCATGCACTGACTCACTCACACAATGCACTGACTCACTCACACCATGCACTGACTCACTCCCACATCATACACTGACTCACTCACACATCATGCACTGACTCAATCACACATCATACACTGGCTCACTCACACATCATACACTGACTCACTCACACACCATGCACTGACTCACTCACACCATGCACTGACTTTCTCACACATCATACACTGACTCACTCACACATCATACACTGACTCACTCACACATCATACACTGACTCACTCACACATCATACACTGACTCACTCACACATCATACACTGACTCACTCACACATCATACACTGACTTTCTCACACATCATACACTGACTCACTCACACCATGCACTGACTCACTCACACATCATACACTGACTCACTCACACATCATACACTGACTCACTCACACATCATACACTGACTCACTCACACCATGCACTGACTCACTCACACATCATACACTGACTCACTCACACATCATACACTGACTCACTCACACCATGCACTGACTCACTCACACATCATACACTGACTCACTCACACATCATACACTGACTCACTCACAGATCATACACTGACTCACTCACACATCATACACTGGCTCACACATCATACACTGACTCACTCACACATCATACACTGACTCACTCACACATCATACACTGGCTCACACATCATACACTGACTCACTCACACATCATACACTGACTCACTCACACATCATACACTGACTCACTCACACCATGCACTGACTCACTCACACATCATACACTGACTCACTCACACATCATACACTGACTCACTCACACATCATACACTGACTCACTCACACACCATGCACTGACTCAATCACACATCATGCACTGACTTTCTCACACATCATACACTGACTCACTCACACCATGCACTGACTCACTCACACATCATACACTGACTCACTCACACATCATACACTGACTCACTCACACCATACACTGACTCACTCACACCATGCACTGACTCACTCACACATCATACACTGACTCACTCACACCATGCACTGACTCACTCACACATCATACACTGACTCACTCACACATCATACACTGACTCACTCACACATCATACACTGACTCACTCACACATCATACACTGGCTCACACATCATACACTGACTCACTCACACATCATACACTGACTCACTCACACATCATACACTGGCTCACACATCATACACTGACTCACTCACACATCATACACTGACTCACTCACACATCATACACTGACTCACTCACACCATGCACTGACTCACTCACACATCATACACTGACTCACTCACACATCATACACTGACTCACTCACACACCATGCACTGACTCAATCACACATCATGCACTGACTTTCTCACACATCATACACTGACTCACTCACACCATGCACTGACTCACTCACACATCATACACTGACTCACTCACACATCATACACTGACTCACTCACACCATACACTGACTCACTCACACCATGCACTGACTCACTCACACATCATACACTGACTCACTCACACATCATACACTGACTCACTCACACATCATACACTGACTCACTCACACATCATACACTGACTCACTCACACACCATGCACTGACTCACTCACAACATGCACTGACTTTCTCACACATCATACACTGACTCACTCACACATCATACACTGACTCACTCACACATCATACACTGACTCACTCACACATCATACACTGACTCACTCACACATCATACACTGACTCACTCACACATCATACACTGACTTTCTCACACATCATACACTGACTCACTCACACCATGCACTGACTCACTCACACATCATACACTGACTCACTCACACATCATACACTGACTCACTCACACATCATACACTGACTCACTCACACCATGCACTGACTCACTCACACATCATACACTGACTCACTCACACATCATACACTGACTCACTCACACCATGCACTGACTCACTCACACATCATACACTGACTCACTCACACATCATACACTGACTCACTCACAGATCATACACTGACTCACTCACACATCATACACTGGCTCACACATCATACACTGACTCACTCACACATCATACACTGACTCACTCACACATCATACACTGGCTCACACATCATACACTGACTCACTCACACATCATACACTGACTCACTCACACATCATACACTGACTCACTCACACCATGCACTGACTCACTCACACATCATACACTGACTCACTCACACATCATACACTGACTCACTCACACACCATGCACTGACTCAATCACACATCATGCACTGACTTTCTCACACATCATACACTGACTCACTCACACCATGCACTGACTCACTCACACATCATACACTGACTCACTCACACATCATACACTGACTCACTCACACCATACACTGACTCACTCACACCATGCACTGACTCACTCACACATCATACACTGACTCACTCACACATCATACACTGACTCACTCACACATCATACACTGACTCACTCACACACCATGCACTGACTCACTCACACAATGCACTGACTCACTCACACCATGCACTGACTCACTCCCACATCATACACTGACTCACTCACACATCATGCACTGACTCAATCACACATCATACACAGGCTCACTCACACATCATACACTGACTCACTCACACACCATGCACTGACTCACTCACACCATGCACTGACTTTCTCACACATCATACACTGACTCACTCACACATCATACACTGACTCACTCACACATCATACACTGACTCACTCACACATCATACACTGACTCACCCACACATCATACACTGACTCATTCACACATCATACACTGACTCACTCACACATCATACACTGACTCACTCACACATCATACACTGACTCACTCACACATCATACACTGACTTTCTCACACATCATACACTGACTCACTCACACATCATACACTGACTCACTCACACATCATACACTGACTCACTCACACATCATACACTGACTTTCTCACACATCATACACTGACTCACTCACACCATGCACTGACTCACTCACACATCATACACTGACTCACTCACACATCATACACTGACTCACTCACACATCATACACTGACTCACTCACACCCTGCACTGACTCACTCACACATCATACACTGACTCACTCACACATCATACACTGACTCACTCACAGATCATACACTGACTCACACACACATCATACACTGGTTCACACATCATACACTGACTCACTCACACATCATACACTGACTCACTCACACATCATACACTGGCTCACACATCATACACTGACTCACTCACACATCATACACTGACTCACTCACACATCATACACTGACTCACTCACACCATGCACTGACTCACTCACACATCATACACTGACTCACTCACACATCATACACTGACTCACTCACACACCATGCACTGACTCAATCACACATCATGCACTGACTCACTCACACATCAAACACTGACTCTCTCACACATCATACACTGACTCACTCACATCATACACTGACTCACTCACACATCATACACTGACTCACTCACACCATGCACTGACTCACTCACATCATACACTGACTCCCTCACACCATGCACTGACTCACTCACACATCATACACTGACTCACTCACACATCATACACTGACTCACTCACACACCATACACTGACTCACTCACACATCATACACTGACTCACTCACACATCATACACTGACTCACTCATCATGCGCTTACTCACATATCATACACTGACTCACTCACACATCATACACTGACTCACTCAGACCATGCACTGACTCACTCACACATCATACACTGATTCACTCACACATCATACACTGACTCACTCACACACCATGCACTGACTCACTCACACATCATACACTGACTCACTCACACCATGCACTGACTCCCTCACACCATGCACTGACTCACTCACACATCATGCACTGACTCACTCACACATCATACACTGACTCACTCACACATCATGCACTGACTCACTCACACATCATGCACTGGCTCACTCACACCATGCACTGACTCCCTCACACCATGCACTGACTCACTCACACATCATGCACTGACTCACTCACACATCATACACTGACTCACTCACACATCATGCACTGACTCACTCACAGATCATACACTGACTCACTCACACATCATACACTGGCTCACACATCATACACTGACTCACTCACACATCATACACTGACTCACTCACACATCATACACTGGCTCACACATCATACACTGACTCACTCACACATCATACACTGACTCACTCACACATCATACACTGACTCACTCACACCATGCACTGACTCACTCACACATCATACACTGACTCACTCACACATCATACACTGACTCACTCACACACCATGCACTGACTCAATCACACATCATGCACTGACTCACTCACACATCAAACACTGACTCTCTCACACATCATACACTGACTCACTCACACATCATACACTGACTCACTCACACATCATACACTGACTCACTCACATCATACACTGACTCACTCACACATCATACACTGACTCACTCACACCATGCACTGACTCACTCACATCATACACTGACTCCCTCACACCATGCACTGACTCACTCACACATCATACACTGACTCACTCACACATCATACACTGACTCACTCACACACCATACACTGACTCACTCACACATCATACACTGACTCACTCAGACCATGCACTGACTCATTCACACATCATACACTGATTCACTCACACATCATACACTGACTCACTCACACACCATGCACTGACTCACTCACACATCATACACTGACTCACTCACACCATGCACTGACTCCCTCACACCATGCACTGACTCACTCACACATCATGCACTGACTCACTCACACATCATACACTGACTCACTCACACATCATGCACTGACTCACTCACACATCATGCACTGGCTCACTCACACCATGCACTGACTCCCTCACACCATGCTCTGACTCACTCACACATCATGCACTGACTCACTCACACATCATACACTGACTCACTCACACATCATACACTGACTCACTCACACATCATACACTGACTCACTCACACCATGCACTGACTCACTCACACATCATACACTGACTCACTCACACATCATACACTGACTCACTCACACCATGCACTGACTCAATCACACATCATGCACTGACTTTCTCACACATCATACACTGACTCACTCACACCATGCACTGACTCACTCACACATCATACACTGACTCACTCACACATCATACACTGACTCACTCACACCATACACTGACTCACTCACACCATGCCTTGACTCACTCACACATCATACACTGACTCACTCACACATCATACACTGACTCACTCACACATCATACACTGACTCACTCACACATCATACACTGACTCACTCACACACCATGCACTGACTCACTCACACAATGCACTGACTCACTCACACCATGCACTGACTCACTCCCACATCATACACTGACTCACTCACACATCATGCACTGACTCAATCACACATCATACACTGGCTCACTCACACATCATACACTGACTCACTCACACACCATGCACTGACTCACTCACACCATGCACTGACTTTCTCACACATCATACACTGACTCACTCACACATCATACACTGACTCACTCACACATCATACACTGACTCACTCACACATCATACACTGACTCACTCACACATCATACACTGATTCATTCACACATCATACACTGACTCACTCACACATCATACACTGACTCACTCACACATCATACACTGACTCACTCACACATCATACACTGACTTTCTCACACATCATACACTGACTCACTCACACATCATACACTGACTCACTCACACATCATACACTGACTCACTCACACATCATACACTGACTTTCTCACACATCATACACTGACTCACTCACACCATGCACTGACTCACTCACACATCATACACTGACTCACTCACACATCATACACTGACTCACTCACACATCATACACTGACTCACTCACACCATGCACTGACTCACTCACACATCATACACTGACTCACTCACACATCATACACTGACTCACTCACACCATGCACTGACTCACTCACACATCATACACTGACTCACTCACAGATCATACACTGACTCACTCACACATCATACACTGGCTCACACATCATACACTGACTCACTCACACATCATACACTGACTCACTCACACATCATACACTGGCTCACACATCATACACTGACTCACTCACACATCATACACTGACTCACTCACACATCATACACTGACTCACTCACACCATGCACTGACTCACTCACACATCATACACTGACTCACTCACACATCATACACTGACTCACTCACACACCATGCACTGACTCAATCACACATCATGCACTGACTCACTCACACATCAAACACTGACTCTCTCACACATCATACACTGACTCTCTCACACATCATACACTGACTCACTCACACATCATACACTGACTCACTCACATCATACACTGACTCACTCACACATCATACACTGACTCACTCACACCATGCACTGACTCACTCACATCATACACTGACTCCCTCACACCATGCACTGACTCACTCACACATCATACACTGACTCACTCACACATCATACACTGACTCACTCACACACCATACACTGACTCACTCACACATCATACACTGACTCACTCACACATCATACACTGACTCACTCATCATGCGCTTACTCACATATCATACACTGACTCACTCACACATCATACACTGACTCACTCAGACCATGCACTGACTCACTCACACATCATACACTGATTCACTCACACATCATACACTGACTCACTCACACACCATGCACTGACTCACTCACACATCATACACTGACTCACTCACACCATGCACTGACTCCCTCACACCATGCACTGACTCACTCACACATCATGCACTGACTCACTCACACCATGCACTGACTCACTCACACATCATACACTGACTCACTCACACATCATACACTGACTCACTCACACCATACACTGACTCACTCTCACCATGCACTGACTCACTCACACATCATACACTGACTCACTCACACATCATACACTGACTCACTCACACATCATACACTGACTCACTCACACATCATACACTGACTCACTCACACACCATGCACTGACTCACTCACACAATGCACTGACTCACTCACACCATGCACTGACTCACTCCCACATCATACACTGACTCACTCACACATCATGCACTGACTCAATTACACATCATACACTGGCTCACTCACACATCATACACTGACTCACTCACACACCATGCACTGACTCACTCACACCATGCACTGACTTTCTCACACATCATACACTGACTCACTCACACATCATACACTGACTCACTCACACATCATACACTGACTCACTCACACATCATACACTGACTCACTCACACATCATACACTGACTCATTCACACATCATACACTGACTCACTCACACATCATACACTGACTCACTCACACATCATACACTGACTCACTCACACATCATACACTGACTTTCTCACACATCATACACTGACTCACTCACACAACATACACTGACTCACTCACACATCATACACTGACTCACTCACACATCATACACTGACTTTCTCACACATCATACACTGACTCACTCACACCATGCACTGACTCACTCACACATCATACACTGACTCACTCACACATCATACACTGACTCACTCACACATCATACACTGACTCACTCACACCATGCACTGACTCACTCACACATCATACACTGACTCACTCACACATCATACACTGACTCACTCACACCATGCACTGACTCACTCACACATCATACACTGACTCACTCACACATCATACACTGACTCACTCACAGATCATACACTGACGCACTCACACATCATACACTGGCTCACACATCATACACTGACTCACTCACACATCATACACTGACTCACTCACACATCATACACTGGCTCACACATCATACACTGACTCACTCACACATCATACACTGACTCACTCACACATCATACACTGACTCACTCACACCATGCACTGACTCACTCACACATCATACACTGACTCACTCACACATCATACACTGACTCACTCACACACCATGCACTGACTCAATCACACATCATGCACTGACTCACTCACACATCAAACACTGACTCTCTCACACATCATACACTGACTCACTCACACATCATACACTGACTCACTCACACATCATACACTGACTCACTCACACAACATACACTGACTCACTCACACATCATACACTGACTCACTCACACATCATACACTGACTTTCTCACACATCATACACTGACTCACTCACACCATGCACTGACTCACTCACACATCATACACTGACTCACTCACACATCATACACTGACTCACTCACACATCATACACTGACTCACTCACACCATGCACTGACTCACTCACACATCATACACTGACTCACTCACACATCATACACTGACTCACTCACACCATGCACTGACTCACTCACACATCATACACTGACTCACTCACACATCATACACTGACTCACTCACAGATCATACACTGACTCACTCACACATCATACACTGGCTCACACATCATACACTGACTCACTCACACATCATACACTGACTCACTCACACATCATACACTGGCTCACACATCATACACTGACTCACTCACACATCATACACTGACTCACTCACACATCATACACTGACTCACTCACACCATGCACTGACTCACTCACACATCATACACTGACTCACTCACACATCATACACTGACTCACTCACACACCATGCACTGACTCAATCACACATCATGCACTGACTCACTCACACATCAAACACTGACTCTCTCACACATCATACACTGACTCACTCACACATCATACACTGACTCACTCACACATCATACACTGACTCACTCACATCATACACTGACTCACTCACACATCATACACTGACTCACTCACACCATGCACTGACTCACTCACATCATACACTGACTCCCTCACACCATGCACTGACTCACTCACACATCATACACTGACTCACTCACACATCATACACTGACTCACTCACACACCATACACTGACTCACTCACACATCATACACTGACTCACTCACACATCATACACTGACTCACTCATCATGCGCTTACTCACATATCATACACTGACTCACTCACACATCATACACTGACTCACTCAGACCATGCACTGACTCACTCACACATCATACACTGATTCACTCACACATCATACACTGACTCACTCACACACCATGCACTGACTCACTCACACATCATACACTGACTCACTCACACCATGCACTGACTCCCTCACACCATGCACTGACTCACTCACACATCATGCACTGACTCACTCACACATCATACACTGACTCACTCACACATCATGCACTGACTCACTCACACATCATGCACTGGCTCACTCACACCATGCACTGACTCCCTCACACCATGCACTGACTCACTCACACATCATGCACTGACTCACTCACACATCATACACTGACTCACTCACACATCATGCACTGACTCATTCACACATCATGCACTGGCTCACTCACACATCATACACTGACTCACTCACACCATGCACTGACTCACTCACACATCATACACTGACTCACTCACACATCATACAGTGACTCACTCACACATCATACACTGACTCACTCACACATCATACACTGACTCACTCACACCATGCACTGACTCACTCACACATCATACACTGACTCACTCACACATCATACACTGACTCCCTCACACCATGCACTGTCTCACTCACACATCATACACTGACTCCCTCACACCATGCACTGACTCACTCACACATCATACACTGACTCACTCACACATCATACACTGACTCACTCACACCATGCACTGACTCACTCACACATCATACACTGATTCACTCACACATCATACACTGACTCACTCACACATCATACACTGACTCACTCACACACCATGCACTGACTCACTCACACATCATACACTGACTCCCTCACAACATGCACTGACTCACTCACACATCATACACTGACTCACTCACACCATGCACTGACTCACTCACACATCATACACTGACTCACTCACACATCATGCACTGACTCACTCACACATCATGCACTGACTCACTCACACATCATGCACTGGCACACTCACACCATGCACTGACTCCCTCACACCATGCACTGACTCACTCACACATCATGCACTGACTCACTCACACATCATACACTGACTCACTCACACATCATGCACTGACTCACTCACACATCATGCACTGGCTCACTCACACATCATACACTGACTCACTCACACCATGCACTCACTTACTCACACATCATACACTGACTCACTCACACATCATACAGTGACTCACTCACACATCATACACTGACTCACTCACACATCATACACTGACTCACTCACACCATGCACTGACTCACTCACACATCATACACTGACTCCCTCACACCATGCACTGACTCACTCACACATCATACACTGACTCACTCACACATCATACACTGACTCACTCACACATCATACACTGACTCACTCACACCATGCACTGACTCACTCACACATCATACACTGATTCACTCACACATCATACACTGACTCACTCACACATCATACACTGACTCACTCACACACCATGCACTGACTCACTCACACATCATACACTGACTCCCTCACAACATGCACTGACTCACTCACACATCATGCACTGGCTCACTCACACATCATACACTGACTCACTCACACCATGCACTCACTTACTCACACATCATACACTGACTCACTCACACATCATACAGTGACTCACTCACACATCATACACTGACTCACTCACACATCATACACTGACTCACTCACACCATGCACTGACTCACTCACACATCATACACTGACTCTCTCACACATCATACACTGACTCACTCACACATCATACACTGACTCACTCACACATCATACACTGACTCACTCACATCATACACTGACTCACTCACACATCATACACTGACTCACTCACACCATGCACTGACTCACTCACATCATACACTGACTCCCTCACACCATGCACTGACTCACTCACACATCATACACTGACTCACTCACACATCATACACTGACTCACTCACACACCATACACTGACTCACTCACACATCATACACTGACTCACTCACACATCATACACTGACTCACTCATCATGCGCTTACTCACATATCATACACTGACTCACTCACACATCATACACTGACTCACTCAGACCATGCACTGACTCACTCACACATCATACACTGATTCACTCACACATCATACACTGACTCACTCACACACCATGCACTGACTCACTCACACATCATACACTGACTCACTCACACCATGCACTGACTCCCTCACACCATGCACTGACTCACTCACACATCATGCACTGACTCACTCACACATCATACACTGACTCACTCACACATCATGCACTGACTCACTCACACATCATGCACTGGCTCACTCACACCATGCACTGACTCCCTCACACCATGCACTGACTCACTCACACATCATGCATTGGCTCACTCACACCATGCACTGACTCCCTCACACCATGCACTGACTCACTCACACATCATACACTGACTCACTCACACATCATGCACTGACTCACTCACACATCATGCACTGGCTCACTCACACATCATACACTGACTCACTCACACCATGCACTGACTCACTCACACATCATACACTGACTCACTCACACATCATACAGTGACTCACTCACACATCATACACTGACTCACTCACACATCATACACTGACTCACTCACACCATGCACTGACTCACTCACACATCATACACTGACTCACTCACACATCATACACTGACTCCCTCACACCATGCACTGTCTCACTCACACATCATACACTGACTCACTCACACATCATACACTGACTCACTCACACATCATACACTGACTCCCTCACACCATGCACTGACTCACTCACACATCATACACTGACTCACTCACACATCATACACTGACTCACTCACACCATGCACTGACTCACTCACACATCATACACTGATTCACTCACACATCATACACTGACTCACTCACACATCATACACTGACTCACTCACACACCATGCACTGACTCACTCACACATCATACACTGACTCCCTCACAACATGCACTGACTCACTCACACATCATACACTGACTCACTCACACCATGCACTGACTCACTCACACATCATACACTGACTCACTCACACATCATACACTGACTCACTCACACATCATGCACTGACTCACTCACACATCATGCACTGGCTCACTCACACCATGCACTGACTCCCTCACACCATGCACTGACTCACTCACACATCATGCACTGACTCACTCACACATCATACACTGACTCACTCACACATCATGCACTGACTCACTCACACATCATGCACTGGCTCACTCACACATCATACACTGACTCACTCACACCATGCACTCACTTACTCACACATCATACACTGACTCACTCACACATCATACAGTGACTCACTCACACATCATACAGTGACTCACTCACACATCATACACTGACTCACTCACACATCATACACTGACTCACTCACACCATGCACTGACTCACTCACACATCATACACTGACTCCCTCACACCATGCACTGACTCACTCACACATCATACACTGACTCACTCACACATCATACACTGACTCACTCACACATCATACACTGACTCACTCACACCATGCACTGACTCACTCACACATCATACACTGATTCACTCACACATCATACACTGACTCACTCACACATCATACACTGACTCACTCACACACCATGCACTGACTCACTCACACATCATACACTGACTCCCTCACAACATGCACTGACTCACTCACACATCATACACTGACTCACTCACACCATGCACTGACTCACTCACACATCATACACTGACTCACTCACACATTATACACTGACTCACTCACACATCATACACTGACTCACTCACACATCATACACTGACTCACTCACACCATGCACTGACTCACTCACACATCATACACTGACTCACTCACACCATGCACTGACTCACTCACACCATGCACTGACTCACTCACACATCATACACTGGCTCACTCACACATCATACACTGACACACTCACACATCATACACTCACTTTCTCACACATCATACACTGACTCACTCATACCATGCACTGACTCACTCACACATCATACACTGACTCACTTACACATCATACACTGACTCACTCACACATCATACACTGACTCACTCACACCATGCACTGACTCACTCACACATCATACACTGACCCACTCACACATCATACACTGACTCACTCACACATCATATACTGACTCACTCACACCATGCACTGACTCACTCACACATCATGCACTGACTCACTCACACATCATACACTGACTCCCTCACACCATGCACTGACTCACTCACACATCATACACTGACTCACTCACACATTTTACACTGACTCACTCACACACCATACACTGACTCACTCACACATCATACACTGACTCACTCACACCATGCACTGACTCACTCACACATCATACACTGACTCACTCACACATCATACACTGATTCACTCACACATCATACACTGACTCACTCACACCATGCACTGACTCACTCACACCATGCACTGACTCACTCACACATCATGCACTGACTCACTCACACATCATACACTGACTCACTAACACATCATGCACTGACTCACTCACACATCATGCACTGGCTCACTCACACATCATACACTGACTCACTCACACCATGCACTGACTCACTCACACATCATACACTGACTCACTCACACATCATACACTGACTCACTCACACATCATACACTGACTCACTCACACAATATACACTGACTCACTCACATCATACACTGACTCACTCACACCATGCACTGACTCACTCACACATCATACACTGACTCCCTCACACCATGCACTGACTCACTCACACATCATACACTGACTCACTCACACATCATACACTGACTCACTCACACACCATGCACTGACTCACTCACACATCATACACTGACTCACTCACACATCATACACTGACTCACTCACACATCATACACTGACTCACTCACACCATGCACTGACTCACTCACACATCATACACTGATTCACTCACACATCATACACTGACTCACACATCATACACTGACTTACTCACACACCATGCACTGACTCACTCACACATCATACACTGACTCCCTCACAACATGCACTGACTCACTCACACATCATACACTGACTCACTCACACCATGCACTGACTCACTCACACATCATACACTGACTCACTCACACATCATACACTGACTCACTCACACATCATACACTGACTCACTCACACATCATACACTGACTCACTCACACCATGCACTGACTCACTCACACATCATACACTGACTCACTCACACATCATACACTGACTCACTCACACATCATACACTGACTCACTCACACATCATACACTGACTCCCTCACACCATGCACTGACTCACTCACACATCATACACTGACTCACTCACACATCATACACTGACTCACTCACACAATGCACTGACTCACTCACACATCATACACTGACTTTCTCAGTGAGTGAGTAAGTAGGTGAGTGAGTGAGTGGGTGAGTGAGTGGGTGAGTGAGCGAGTGAGTAGGTGAGTGAATGAGTGAGTAGGTGAGTGAGTAGGTGAGTGAGTGAGTAGGTGAGTTAGTAGGTGAGTAGGTGAGAGAGTAGGTGAGTGAGTAGGTGAGAGGGTGAGTAGGTGAGTGAGTAGGTGAGTAGGTGAGTAGGTTAGTGAGTAGGTGAGTGAGTAGGTGAGTAGGTGAGTGAGTGAGTGAGTAGGTGAGTGAGTAGGTGAGTAGGTGAGTGAGTGAGTAGGTGAGAAGGTGAGTGAGTGAGTAGGTGAGTAGGTGAGTGAGTAGGTGAGTGAGTGAGTAGGTGAGTTGGTGAGTGAGTAGGTGAGTAGGTGAGTGGGTGCGTAGGTGAGTGAGTGAGTAGGTGAGTAGGTGAGTAGGTGAGTGAGTGAGTAGGTGAGTGAGTAGGTGAGTAGGTGAGTGAGTATGTGAGTAGGTGAGTGGGTGAGTAGGTGAGTGAGTGAGTGAGTAGGTGAGTAGGTGAGTAGGTAAGTGAGTGAGTAGGTGAGTGAGTAGGTGAGTAGGTGAGTGAGTAGGTGAGTAGGTGAGTGTGTAGGTGAGTGAGTGAGTAGGTGAGTGAGTGAGTAGGTGAGTGAGTAGGTGAGTGAGTGAGTAGGTGAGTGAGTAGGTGAGTGAGTAGGTTAGTGAATAGGTGAGTAGGTGATTGAGTAGGTGAGTAGGTGAGTGAGTAGGTGAGTGAGTAGGTGAGTGAGTAGGTGAGTAGGTGGGTAGGTGAGTAGGTG
This sequence comes from Petromyzon marinus, assembly GCF_048934315.1. NCBI lineage: Eukaryota > Metazoa > Chordata > Hyperoartia > Petromyzontiformes > Petromyzontidae > Petromyzon > Petromyzon marinus. Next base: position 205,654 of record NW_027423413.1, on the reverse strand, counting down.
AGTGAGTAGGTGAGTAGGTGAGTAGGCGAGTGAGTAGGTGAGTAAGTGAGTAGGTGAGTAGGTGAGTAGGTGAATGAGTAGGTGAGTAGGTGAGTGAGTAGGTGAGTGAGTAGGTGAGTAGGTGAGTAGGTGAGTGAGTGTGTAGTTGAGTGCGTAGGTGAATGAGTGAGTAGTTGAGTGAGTGAGTAGGTGAGTAGGTGAGTGTGTAGGTGAGTGAGTGAGTGAGTAGGTGAGTGAGTGAGTAGGTGAGTGAGTAGGTGAGTGAGTGAGTAGGTGAGTGAGTAGGTGAGTGAGTAGGTGAGTGAATAGGTGAGTAGGTGAGTGAGTAGGTGAGTAGGTGAGTGAGTAGGTGAGTAGGTGAGTAGGTGAGTGAGTAGGTGAGTGAATAGGTGAGTGAGTGAGTAGGTGAGTGAGTAGGTGAGTAGGTGAGTGAGTAGGTGAGTAGGTGAGTGAGTAGGTGAGTGAGTAGGTGAGTAGGTGAGTAGGTGAGTGAGTAGGTGAGTAGGTGAGTGAGTAGGTGAGTAGGTGAGTAGATGAGTGAGTAGGTGAGTAGGTGAGTAGGTGAGTACTTGAGTAGGTGAGTGAGTAGGTGAGTAGGTGAGTGAGTAGGTGAGTAGGTGAGTAGATGAGTGAGTAGCTGAGTAGGTGAGTGAGTAGGTGAGTAGGTGATTGAGTAGGTGAGTAGGTGAGTGAGTGAGTGAGTAGGTGAGTGAGTAGGTGAGTGAGTGAGTGAGTGAGTAGGTGAGTGAGTAGGTGAGTGAGTAGGTGAGTGAGTGAGTGAGTAGGTGAGTGAGTGAGTAGGTGAGTGAGTAGGTGAGTGAGTAGGTGAGTAGGTGAGTAGGTGAATGAGTAGGTGAGTGAGTGAGTAGGTGAGTGAGTAGGTGAGTGAGTGAGTAGGTGAGTGAGTGAGTGAGTAGGTGAGTGAGTGAGTAGGTGACTAAGTAGGTGAGTGAGTACGTGAGTAGGTGAGTGAGTAGGTGAGTAGGTGAGTGAGTGAGTAGGTCAGTAGGTGAGTAGGTGAGTAGGTAAGAAGGTGAGTGAGTAGGTGAGTAGCTGAGTGAGTAAGTGAGTAGGTGAGTGAGTAGGTGAGTAGGTGAGTGAGTAGGTGAGTAGGTGAGTAGGTGAGTGAGTAGGTGAGTGAGTAGGTGAGTGAGTAGGTGAGTAGGTGAGTGAGTAGGTGAGTAGGTGAGTGAGTAGGTTAGTAGGTGAGTAGGTGAGTAGGTGAGTGAGTAGGTGAGTAGGTGTGTTGGTGAGTAGTTGAGTTGGTGAGTGAGTAGGTGAGTAGGTGAGTGAGTAGGTGAGTGAGTAGGTGAGTAGGTGAGTAGGTGAGTGAGTAGGTGAGTAGGTGAGTAGGTCAGTAGGTGAGTAGGTGAGTGAGTAGGTGAGTAGGTGAGTGAGTAGGTGAGTGAGTAGGTGAGTATGTGAGTGAGCAGGTGAGTAGATGAGTGAGTAGGTGAGTAGGTGAGTAGGTGCGTGAGTAGGTGAGTAGGTGAGTGAGTAGGTGAGTGAGTAGGTGAGTGAGTAGGTGAGTAGGTGAGTAGGTGAGTGAGTAGGTGAGTGAGTAGGTGAGTAGGTGAGTGAGTAGCGGAGTAGGTGAGTGAGTAGGTGAGTAGGTGAGTGAGTAGGTGAGTGAGTAGGGGAGTAGGTGAGTGAGTAGGTGAGTAGGTGAGTGAGTGAGTGAGTAGGTGAGTGAGTAGGTGAGTGAGTAGGTGAGTAGGTGAGTAGGTGAGGGAGTAGGTGAGTGAGTAGGTGAGTGAGTAGGTGAGTAGGTGAGTGAGTAGGGGAGTAGTTGAGTGAGTAGGTGAGTAGGTGAGTAGGTGAGTAGGTGAGTGAGTAGGTGAGTAGCTGAGTGAGTAAGTGAGTAGGTGAGTGAGTAGGTGAGTAGGTGAGTGAGTAGGTGAGTAGGTGAGTGAGTAGGTGAGTAGGTGAGTGAGTAGGTGAGTGAGTAGGTGAGTGAGTAGGTGAGTAGTTGAGTGAGTAGGTGAGTAGGTGAGTGAGTAGGTGAGTAGGTGAGTAGGTGAGTAGGTGAGTGAGTAGGTGAGTAGGTGAGTTGGTGAGTAGTTGAGTTGGTGAGTGAGTAGGTGAGTAGGTGAGTGAGTCGGTGAGTGAGTAGGTGAGTAGGTGAGTAGGTGAGTGAGTAGGTGAGTAGGTGAGTAGGTGAGTAGGTGAGTGAGTAGGCGAGTAGGTGAGTGAGTAGGTGAGTGAGTAGGTGAGTGAGTAGGTGAGTAGGTTAGTGAGTAGGTGAGTAGGTGAGTACGTGAGTGAGTAGGTGAGTGAATGAGTGAGTAGGTGAGTAGGTGAGTAGGTGAGTAGGTGAGTGAGTAGGTGATTAGGTGAGTAGGTGAGTAGGTGAGTGAGTAGGTGAGTAGGTGAGTAGGTGAGTGAGTAGGTGAGTAGGTGAGTAGGTGAGTAGGTGAGTGAGTAGGTGAGTGAGTGAGTAGGTGAGTGGGTGAGTAGGTGATTGAGTAGGTGAGTAGGTGAGTGAGTAGGTGAGTAGGTGAGTAGGTGAGTGAGTAGGTGAGTGAGTAGGTGAATGAGTGAGTAGTTGAGTGAGTGAGTAGGTGAGTGAGTAGGTGAGTGAGTAGGTGAGTGAGTGAGTAGGTGAGTGAGTGAGTAGGTGAGTGAGTAGGTGAGTGAGTGAGTAGGTGAGTGAATAGGTGAGTAGGTGAGTGAGTAGGTGAGTGAGTAGGTGAGTGAGTAGGTGAGTGAGTGAGTGAGTAGGTGAGTGAGTAGGTGAGTGAGTAGGTGAGTGAGTAGGTGAGTAGGTGAGTAGGTGAGAGAGACACACACAGAGAGAGAGACACAGAGAGAGACAGAGAGAGACAAACAGAGAGATACACAGAGAGAGAGACACAGAGAGAGACACACAGAGAGACACACAGAGAGACACACAGAGAGAGACACACAGAGAGCGACAAAGAGAGAGACACACACACAGAGAGACACACAGAGACACAGAGAGAGAGACACACAGAGAGAGACACAGAGAGAGCGAGAGACACACAGAGAGAGACACACAGAGAGACACACAGAGAGACACAGAGAGAGAGACACACACACAGAGAGACACATAGAGAGACACAGAGAGAGAGACACACACAGAGAGACACACAGAGAGACACACAGAGACACACACAGAGAGACACAGAGAGAGAGAGACACACACACAGAGAGAGACAGAGAGAGACACACAGAGAGAGACACACACAGAGAGAGACACACAGAGAGAGACACAGAGACACAGAGAGAGACACACAGAGAGACACACAGAGAGCGAGAGAGACACACAGAGAGAGAGAGAGACACACACAGAGAGACACAGAGAGAGACACAGAGAGAGAGACACAGAGACACACACACAGAGAGACACACAGAGAGAGAGAGACACAGAGAGAGATACAGAGAGACACACACACAGAGAGAGACACACACAGAGAGACACAGAGAGAGAGAGAGACACTCAGAGAGAGACACACAGAGAGACACACAGAGACACAGAGAGAGACACTCAGAGAGAGACACACAGAGAGACACACAGAGACACAGAGAGAGACACACAGAGAGAGAGACACAGAGAGACACACAGAGACACACACAGAGAGACACAGAGAGAGAGAGAGACACAGAGAGAGACACACAGAGAGAGACACAGAGAGAGACACACAGAGAGAGAGACACAGAGAGAGACACACAGACACACAGAGAGAGACACAGAGAGAGAGACACACGGAGAGAGACACAGAGAGAGAGACACAGAGAGAGACACAGAGAGACACAGAGAGACACACAGAGAGAGAGAGACACACAGAGAGAGAGCAGCACCTGGGTTCGACCTGGAGTCAGGGTCAGTGAGCTGGGGGTTGGACCTACGGAGGATGATTGCGTGGGTGAGTGAGTCGGTGAGTGAGTGAGTGGGTGGATGAGTGAGTGTGTGAGCAGGTGAGTGGGTGAGTCAGTGGGTGAGTGAGTGGGTGAGTCAGTGGGTGGGTGAGTGGGTGGGTGAGTAAGCGGCTGAGTGAGTGGGTGAGTGAGTGGGTGAATCAATGGGTGGGTCAGTGAGTGGGTGATTGACTGGGTCAGTGAATGGGTGAGTGCATGGAGGAGTGGGTAAGGGAGTGGGTCAGTGAATGGGTGAGTGGGTGATTGAGTTAGTGGGTGAGTGAGTGGGTGAGTGAGTGAGTGAGTGGGGTGTATGTAAAGGATTCGAGGGGCTGGTAACCCCTCCACTTTCAAATAAGTTACCACGATGCCAAGGAATAAAAATCTTACGAAGCTTGTGCCAGAGGCCCCGGGGGGACAGGCGTCCATGACGTCTCCTGGCCAAACCCCAATTGGCAGAGCCAAGAGATTGAATTTCTACCCTCAGGGTTCCTCCAGAAACGGCAAAAAGCCACTGCGGGTGGCCACGTGGAATGTTCGAACGCTCACTGCGGAGGAGAGGCTGCCACTCCTCTGTCGGGAGCTGGACCGGTACCGCCTGGATCTATGTGGCATTCAGGAGGGCCGGTGGACCGGCTCTGGCTCCTGCCACCACGAGGGGTGGACAGTCCTCTACTCGGGGCAGCAGACTGCCAAACAACAGGGAGTGGCTCTTCTTTTGAACAAAAGAATGAAGGGGGCGTGGGAGCGCGGTGGTGAGGTGTGGGAAGCTGTAAGTCCCAGGCTACTTTGGGCTCGCCTTCCCATCAACCGGAGGCGAGGAGTGGTGGTCGTGGTTACTTATGCCCCCACCAAAGACGAACATCCGTGGAGGGATGCAGGCAAAGTCGATGAGTCGGATGCCCTCTATGACATCCTGTCACAGGCGCTGGCTAAAGTGGCCCCTCGGGATAGAGTCATCTTGTTGGGTGACTTCAATGCCCGAGTTGGTCATGATGCTGGCACCTGGTCTGGAGTGATTGGAGGGCATGGGCCAGATCAGCTCAATAACAACGGTAGGAGGCTGCTAGATTTTTGTGCAGCCCATGGGCTTGTAATTACCAACACGCTGTTCCGGCATCGGCGCATCCACACAACATCATGGATGAATGCCGGGTCCAAGCAAGAACATCTGCTGGACTACATAGTGACGGACCAGCGGATGCGGGCCCATGTCCTTGACACCAGGACCTACTGTGGAGCTGACCTGCCCACTGACCATCGACTAGTCATCTGTAAGATGCGCCTGCCATTCTTCCACTCCGGTGGTGGGTGTGCACCCAGGACCCCATTCAAACCTAAAGTGGCCTGGTCTCAGGTAGCTGATGAAAGTTGCAAACGAGAATTTCATCATCGCTTGCGGATTGGATTTGCACCAAGTCACCCCCTGTGAGTGGCTGGCTGAGGTGCCATCTGTTGAGGAAGTACTGAAGGCGATCCGGAGTCTGAGACCAGGAAAGGCAGCGGGCAGAGATGATCTCCCAAGCGAAATGCTGAGGGAGGGTGGCGTTTGTGCACAGACTGCCCTATATGACATCATAACAACGGTCTGGACCACTGGACGGGTTCCGCAGGATTGGAAGGATGCCCTGGTGGTCCCCCTTTTTAAGAATGGACCGCACAGACTGTAACAACTACAGGGGCATCTCACTCCTCAGTGTGCCGGGAAAGGTCCTGGCAAGGATTATTCAGCATCGCCTTGCCAGGCACGCTGAGGAGAAGCTTGCGGAGCCCCAATGCGGTTTCAGGAAAGGGCGGTCCTGCACAGATGCCATATTTTCTGTCCGTCTGCTACAGCAGAGGTGTAGGGAATTCCAGCAAGACCTACATGTTTGCTTTATTGACCTGGTCAAGGCCTATGATACCATCAGTAGGCCTGGGCTCTGGGTTGTACTTCGTGCTTTTGGAGTACCTGACCCTCTGGTCAAGGCCTATGATACCATCAGTAGGCCTGGGCTCTGGGTTGTACTTCGTGCTTTTGGAGTACCTGACCCTCTGTTCACGCTCATTAAGGACCTTCATGATGGTGAGCGGGCCCGGGTAAAACTACGTGGCCGGGAGTCAGAGTCATTCCCTGTACACCTTGGCGTGCGACAGGGATGTCCTCTGGCTCCCATATTATTTAACATCTATTTTGACCACGTAGTTCGTGAAGCCTTCAATAGCTGTACCGGGGGAATCTCCATTTGGTACAGATATAATGGGAGGCTGATCGATGCCCGGGTGTGGTCAAGGGATGGCTCCCTATTGGTCAACCATGTTACGTATGTCGATAATCTGATAATTGCCGCTCACTCAGAGGAGGAGTTGGAGACGCTGCTGCTGAGACTGGAGCGTGCCACTAAGAGGTGGGGCCTTACCATCAGCCCCACCAAAACTAAGCACCTCCCGGGGTATTTTGTACCATCGGACACTCCACCTCCACAACTCCCAATCGGTGATGGGGCAGTTGTGGAGTGAGTGGAGAGTTTCCCATACTTGGGCAGTGTGCTTATGACCGGCTCCGGTTTGACAGCAGAGGTCTCACTCCGAATCAGTCGAGCGGCAATATCTTTTCATCGGTTGCGTAACGCTGTGTGGAAGCTACCTGGTCTGTCGCTCCGCAGTAAACTTCAGGTCTTCTCGGCCACGGTCATTCCCTCCCTTCTCTACGCTTGCGAAACGTGGACCCCCCTAATGGAACATCTTCGCCGATAAGAAACATTTAGGCTGGCCTGCCTACGATCCATCCTGGGTTTAACCAGGCTGGATTGTGTGAGGAGCCCATAAATCCTGGAAAGATCTGGGCAAGGTACAAACGGTGAACTCCTCCGGCAGGCAAGGCTGCGTTGGCTGGGTCATGTAGCCCGCATGCCCAGCCACTGCATGCCGAAACAGCTTTTATTTGGCCGGATAGACGGGGCGAAATGGGAGCGGCACGGGCTAGAGAAGAGATGGAGTGATGTGGTACAGGAGGACGTGGAGTTAAATGGACTTGCTGATGACTGGTACCAGCGGTGTCAAGATCGGCCTCTGTAGAGAAGGCTCGTGAAGGACGCTACTGGGCAGTTGGAGGCAGTCGCCCTCCAACAACAACAGAGGGCGGAGGAGCGACGGGTGGCTAAAGCACAGTCAGTCGACCCGTGGCACCTGGGTCTGCTCCGTGACCTCCTGCCAGCGAGCGTTCGACACTTCACATGGCCTCAACGTGCACCTAGCCTGGCACAAGCGTCGTGGTGACGTCACCGCCACTTAGTGGTGAATGGCGGTTGTTGCTGTTGAGCGATTGAATGAGTTAGTGGGTGACTGATTGGGTGGGTGACTGAGTGGGTGGGTGAGTGGATGAGTGGGTGAGAAAGTGAGTGATTGGGTGAGTGAGTCAGTGGGTGAAAGAGTGGGTGGGTGCGTAAGTGGGTGAGTAAGTGGATGAATTAGTAAGTGAGTGGGTACGTGTATAAGTGAGCAAGTGGATGAGTGAGTGAGTGGGTCAGTTGCTGATAGAGTGGGTGGGTGAGGGAGTGAGTGATTGAGTTTGTGAGTGAGTGGGTGAGTGACTGGGTGAGTGGGTGAATGAGAGAGTGGATACGTGTGTGGGTTAGTGAGTGGATGAGTGAGTGGGTGAGTGGGTAAGCGAGTGGGTGAGTGAGTGGGTAAGTGGATGAGTGGGTGAATGAGTGAATGAGTAGGTGGGTGAGTAGGTAAGTGGGTGAGTAGGTGAGTGAGTAGGTCAGTGGGTGAGTGAGTAGGTGAGTGAGTGGGTGGGTGAGTGAGTGAGTAGGTGAGTGAGTAGGTGAGCGAATGAGTAGGTGAGTGAGTGAGTAGGTGAGTGAGTGAGTAGGTGAGTGAGTGAGTGGGTGAGTGAGTGGGTGAGTGAGCGAGTGAGTAGGTGAGTGAATGAGTGAGTAGGTGAATGAGTGAGTAGGTGAGTGAGTGAGTAGGTGAGTGAGTGAGTAGGTGAGTGAGTAAGTGAATGAGTGAGTAGTTGAGTGAGTGAGTAGGTGAGTGAGTAGGTGAGTGAGTGAGTAGGTGAGTGAGTAGGTGAGTGAGTGAGTAGGTGAGTGAATAGGTGAGTAGGTGAGTGAGTAGGTGAGTGAGTAGGTGATTGAGTAGGTGAGTACGTAAGTGAGGGGGTTGGTGGCTGCCTGGTACTGGACTCCCCCCGTGGGCTATCCCAGATCCTCTCTCTTCACTGCCCTGTGGACTGCCACAGGAATTCAGCTACAGAGAAGCCGTCACGATTCAATGCAGCTGCTGCTGGGCCAGAAGAACTTCTCACTGCTGAGAGTCCCGTGGCCAGAGAGAGACACAGAGAGAGACACACAGAGAGACACAGAGAGACATACAGAGAGAGACACAGAGAGAGACACAGAGAGACACAGAGAGAGACATACAGAGAGAGACACACAGAGAGAGACACAGAGAGAGAGACCCACAGAGAAACCCATAGACCCACACAGACCCACTGAGACACCCATAGACCCACACAGACCCACAGAGACCCACAGAGACCCACAGGAACCCACAGAGAAACCCAGAGACCCACAGAGACACACAGAGACCCACAGAGACACCCAAAGACCCACACAGACCCATAGAGACACCCAGAGACACACAGAGACCCACAGAAACCCTCATAGACCCACAGAGACACCCATAGACCCACACAGACCCACACAGACCCACAGAGACACCCATAGACCCACAGAGACACCCATAGACCCACACAGACCCACAGAGACACCCATAGACCCACAGAGACACCCATAGAGACACTCATAGACCCACAGAGACACCCATAGAGACACTCATAGACCCACAGATACACTCATAGAGACACCCATACAGCCCCACAGAGACCCACAGAGACCCACAGAGACACCTATAGACCCATACAAAGCACAATACCCAGTGGGTGAGTGGGTGGGTGAGTAGATGAGTAAGTGGGTGAATGAGTGGGTGAGTAGGTGAGTGAGTGGATGAGTAAGTGAGTGAATGAGTGGGTGAGTAGGGGGGTGAGTGGATGAGTAAGTGGGTGAATCAGTGGGTGAGTAGGTGAGTGGGTGAGTGAGTGAATGAGTGAGTGAGTGACTGGGTGAGTGAGTGAGTGGGTGAGTGAGTAGTTGAGTGAATCAGTGAGTGAGTAGGTGAGTGAGTGAGTAGGTGAGTGGGTGAGTGAGTAGGTGAGTGAGTGAGTGGGTGAGTGAGTGAGTGGGTGGGTGAATGAGTGGGTGAATAGCTGAGTGAGTGTGTGAGTAGGTGAGTGAGTGGGTGAGTAGGTGAGTTGGTGAGTGAGTGGGTGAGTGGGCGAGTGAGTAGGTGAGTGAATGAGTGAGTAGGTGAGTGAGTAGGTGAGTGAGTGAGTAGGTGAGTGAGTGAGTGAGTAGGTGAGTGAGTAGGTGAGTGAGTGAGTAGGTGAGTGAGTGAGTATGTGAGTGAGTAGGTGAGTGAGTGAGTAGGTGAGTGAGTGAGTGAGTAGGTGAGTAGGTGAGTGAGTAGGTGAGTGAGTGAGTAGGTGAGTAGGTGAGTGAGTAGGTGAGTGAGTAGGTGGGTGAGTAGGTGAGTGAGTAGGTGAGTAGGTGATTGAGTAGGTGAGTAGGTGAGTGAGTAGGTGACTGAGTAGGTGAGCAGGCGAGTAGGTGAGTAGGTGAGTAGGTGAGTGAGTGAGTATGTGAGTGAGTAGGTGAGTAGGTGAGTAGGTGAGTGAGTAGGTGAGTAGGTGAGTGAGTAGGTGAGTGAGTAGGTGAGTGAGTAGGTGAGTAGGTGAGTGAGTAGGTGAGTGAGTAGGTGAGTAGGTGAGTACGTGAGTGAGTAGGTGAGTAGGTGAGTGAGTAGGTGAGTGAGTAGGTGAGTAGGTGAGTAGGTCAGTAGGTGAGTGAGTGAGTAGGTGAGTAGGTGAGTAGGTGAGTGAGTAGGTGAGTAGGTGAGTGAGTAGGTGTGTAGGTGAGTGAGTAGGTGAGTTAGGTGAGTAGGTGAGTAGGTGAGTGAGTAGGTGAGTAGGTGAGTAGGTGAGTAGGTGAGTGAGTAGGTGAGTGAGTAGGTGAGTAGGTGAGTGAGTAGGTGGGTGAGTAGGTGAGTGAGTAGGTGAGTAGGTGAGTGAGTAGGTGGGTGAGTAGGTGAGTGAGTAGGTGAGTAGGTGAGTGAGTAGGTGAGTAGGTGAGTAGGTGAGTGAGTAGGTGAGTGAGTGAGTAGGTGAGTGAGTAGGTGAGTAGGTGAGTGGGGGGTTGGTGACTGCCTGGTACTGGACTCCCCCCGTGGGCTATCCCAGATCCTCTCTCTTCACTGCCCTGTGGACTGCCGCAGGAGTTCAGCTACAGAGAAGCCGTCACGATTCAATGCAGCTGCTGCTGGGCCAGAAGAACTTCTCACTGCTGAGAGTCTCGTGGCCAGAGAGAGACACAGAGAGAGACACAGAGAGAGACACAGAGAGACATACAGAGAGAGACACAGAGAGAGACACAGAGAGACACAGAGAGAGACATACAGAGAGAGACCCACAGAGAAACCCATAGACCCACACAGACCCACTGAGACACCCATAGACCCACACAGACCCACACAGACCCACAGAGACACCCATAGACCCACACAGACCCACAGAGACACCCATAGACCCACACAGACCCACAGAGACCCACAAAGACCCACAGACACCCACAGAGACACCCATAGACCCACAGGAACCCACAGAGAAACCCAGAGACCCACAGAGACACACAGAGACCCACAGAGACACCCCAAGACCCACACAGACCCACAGAGACACCCAGAGACACACAGAGACCCACAGAAACCCTCATAGACCCACAGAGACACCCATAGACCCACACAGACCCACAGAGACACCCATAGACCCACAGAGACACCCATAGACCCACACAGACCCACAGAGACACCCATAGACCCACAGAGACACCCATAGAGACACTCATAGACCCACAGAGACACCCATAGAGACACTCATAGATCCACAGATACACTCATAGAGACACCCATACAGCCCCACAGAGACCCACAGAGACACCTATAGACCCATACAAAGCCACATAGCCAGTGGGTGAGTGGGTGGGTGAGTGGATGAGTAAGTGGGTGAATGAGTGGGTGAGTAGGTGAGTGAGTGGATGAGTAAGTGAGTGAATGAGTGGGTGAGTAGGGGGGTGAGTGGATGAGTAAGTGGGTGAATGAGTGGGTGAGTGACTGGGTGAGTGAGTGAGTGGGTGAGTGAGTAGTTGAGTGAATCAGTGAGTGAGTAGGTGAGTGAGTCAGTAGGTGAGTGGGTGAGTGAGTAGGTGAGTGAGTGAGTGGGTGAGTGAGTGAGTGAGTGGGTGGGTGAATGAGTGGGTGAATAGCTGAGTGAGTGTGTGAGTAGGTGAGTGAGTCGGTGAGTAGGTGAGTTGGTGAGTGAGTGGGTGAGTGAGCGAGTGAGTAGGTGAGTGAATGAGTGAGTAGGTGAGTGAGTAGGTGAGTGAGTGAGTGAGTAGGTGAGTGAGTAGGTGAGTGAGTGAGTAGGTGAGTGAGTGAGTAGGTGAGTGAGTGAGTGAGTAGGTGAGTAGGTGAGTGAGTAGGTGAGTAGGTGAGTGAGTAGGTGAGTGAGTGAGTAGGTGAGTAGGTGAGTGAGTAGGTGAGTAGGTGAGTGAGTAGGTGAGTAGGTGATTGAGTAGGTGAGTAGGTGAGTGAGTAGGTGAGTAGGTGAGTGAGTAGGTGAGTAGGTGAGTAGGTGACTGAGTAGGTGAGTAGGCGAGTAGGTGAGTAGGTGAGTAGGTGAGTGAGTGAGTATGTGAGTGAGTAGGTGAGTAGGTGAGTGAGTAGGTGAGTGAGTAGGTGAGTGAGTAGGTGAGTGAGTAGGTGAGTGAGTAGGTGAGTAGGTGGTACTGGACTCCCCCCGTGGGCTATCCCAGATCCTCTCTCTTCCGTGCCCTGTGGACTGCCACAGGAGTTCAGCTACAGAGAAGCCGTCACGATTCAATGCAGCTGCTGCTGGGCCAGAAGAACTTCTCACTGCTGAGAGTCCCGTGGCCAGAGAGAGAAACGCAGAGAGAGAGAGACACAGAGAGAGACACACAGAGAGACACACAGAGAGAGACACAGAGAGAGACACAGAGAGAGACACAGAGAGAGACACACAGAGACGCACAGATAGACACACATTGTTAAATATCACATTGTTAAACATCACATTGTTAAAAATCACATTGTTAAACATCACATTGTTAAATATCACATTGTTAAATATCACATTGTTAAATATCACATTGTTAAACATCACATTGTTAAATATCACATTGTTAAATATGTCATTGTTAAACATCACATTGTTAAACATCACATTGTTAAACATCACATTGTTAAATATCACATTATTAAATATCACATTGTTAAATATCACATTGTTAAATATCACATTGTTAAATATCGCATTGTTAAACATCACATTGTCAAATATCACATTGTTAAATATCACATTGTTAAACATCACATTGTTAAATATCACATTGTTAAATATCGCATTGTTAAACATCACATTGTCAAATACCACATTGTTAAATATCACATTGTTAAACATCACATTGTTAAATATCACATTGTTAAACATCACATTGTTAAACATCACATTGTTAAATATCACATTGTTAAACATCACATTGTTAAACATCACATTGTTAAACATCACATTGTTAAACATCACATTGTTAAACATCACATTGTTAAATATCACATTGTTAAACATCACATTGTTAAACATCACATTGTTAAACATCACATTGTTAAATATCACATTGTTAAACATCACATTGTTAAATATCACGTTGTTAAACATCACATTGTTAAACATCACATTGTTAAACATCACGTTGTTAAATATCACATTGTTAAACATCACATTGTTAAACATCACATTGTTAAATATGACATTGTTAAATATGACATTGTTAAATATCACATTGTTAAATATCACATTGTTAAATATCACATTGTTAAATATCACATTGTTAAATATCACATTGTTAAACATCACATTGTTAAATATCACATTGTTAAATATCACATTGTTAAATATTACATTGTTAAACATCACATTGTTAAATATCACATTGTTAAACATCACATTGTTAAATATCACATTGTTAAATATCGCATTGTTAAACATCACATTGTTAAATATTACATTGTTAAACATCACATTGTTAAATATCACATTGTTAAATATCACATTGTTAAACATCACATTGTTAAATATCACATTGTTAAATATCACATTGTTAAACATCACATTGTTAAACATCACATTGTTAAATATCACATTGTTAAATATCGCATTTTTAAACATCACATTGTTAAACATCACATTCTTATATATCACATTGTTAAATATCACATTGTTAAACATCACATTGTTAAATATCACATTGTTAAATATCACATTGTTAAACATCACATTGTTAAACATCACATTGTTAAACATCACATTGTTAAACATCACATTGTTTAATATCACATTGTTAAATATCACATTGTTAAACATCACATTGTTAAACATCACATTGTTAAATATCGCATTGTTAAATATCACATTGTTAAATATCACATTGTTAAATATCACATTGTTAAACATCACATTGTTAAACATCACATTGTTAAACATCACATTGTTAAACATCACATTGTTAAACATCACATTGTTAAATATCGCATTGTTAAACATCACATTGTTAAACATCACATTGTTAAATATCACATTGTTAAACATCACATTGTTAAATATCACATTGTTAAATATCACATTGTTAAAAATCACATTGTTAAATATCGCATTGTTAAATATCGCATTGTTAAACATTACATTGTTAAATATCACATTGTTAAATATGGCATTGTTTAATATCACAATGTTAAATATCACATTGTTAAATATCGCATTGTTAAATATCACATTGTTAAACATTACATTGTTAAATATCACATTGTTAAACATCACATTGTTAAATATGGCATTGTTTAATATCACAATGCTAAATATCACATTGTTAAACATCACATTGTTAAATATGGCATTGTTTAATATCACAATGTTAAATGTCGCATTGTTAAATGTCGCATTATTAAACATCACATTGTTAAATATCGCATTGTTAAATATCACATTGTTAAACATCACATTGTTAAACATCACATTGTTAAACATCACATTGTTAAACATCACATTGTTAAATATCGCATTGTTAAACATCACATTGTTAAACATCACATTGTTAAATATCACATTGTTAAACATCACATTGTTAAATATCACATTGTTAAATATCACATTGTTAAAAATCACATTGTTAAATATCGCATTGTTAAATATCGCATTGTTAAACATTACATTGTTAAATATCACATTGTTAAATATGGCATTGTTTAATATCACAATGTTAAATATCACATTGTTAAATATCGCATTGTTAAATATCACATTGTTAAACATTACATTGTTAAATATCACATTGTTAAACATCACATTGTTAAATATGGCATTGTTTAATATCACAATGTTAAATATCACATTGTTAAACATCACATTGTTAAATATGGCATTGTTTAATATCACAATGTTAAATGTCGCATTGTTAAATGTCGCATTATTAAACATCACATTGTTAAATATCGCATTGTTAAATATCACATTGTTAAATATCACATTGTTAAATATCACATTGTTAAAAATCACATTGTGAAACATCACATTGTTAAATATCAGATTGTTAAATATCACATTGTTAAATATCACATTGTTAAATATCACATTGTTAAACATCACATTGTTAAACATCACATTGTTAAATATCACATTGTTAAATATCACACTGTTAAATATCACATTGATAAACATCACATTGTTAAATATCACATTGTTAAATATCACATTGTTAAACATCACATTGTTAAACATCACATTGTTAAATATCACATTGTTAAATATCACATTGTTAAACATCACATTGTTAAATATGGCATTGTTAAATATCGCATTGTTAAACATCACATTGTTAAATATCACATTGTTAAATATCACATTGTTAAATATCACATTGTTAAACATCACATTGTTAAATATGGCATTGTTAAATATTGCATTGTTAAACATCACATTGTTAAATATCACATTGTTAAATATCACATTGTTAAGTATCACATTGTTAAATATCACATTGTTAAACATCACGTTGTTAAATATCACATTGTTAAACATCACATTGTTAAACATCACATTGTTAAATATCACATTGTTAAATATCACATTGTTAAACATCACATTGTTAAATATCACATTGTTAAATATCACATTGTTAAACATCACATTGTTAAACATCACATTGTTAAATATCACATTGTTAAATATCACATTGTTAAACATCACATTGTTAAATATCACATTGTTAAATATGGCATTGTTAAATATCACATTGTTAAACATCGCATTGTTAAATATCACATTGTTAAATATCACATTGTTAAATATCACATTGTTAAACATCACATTGTTAAATATCACATTGTTAAATATCACATTGTTAAACATCACATTGTTAAACATCACATTGTTAAACATCACATTGTTAAATATCGCATTGTTAAACATCACAATGTTAAATATCACATTGTTAAACATCACATTGTTAAATATGACATTGTTAAATATCGCATTGTTAAATATCACATTGTTAAACATCACATTGTTAAATATCATATTGTTAAATATCACATTGTTAAACATCACAATGTTAAATATGGCATTGTTAAATATCACATTGTTAAATATCACAGTGTTAAATATCACATTGTTAAATATCGCATTGTTAAATATCGCATTGTTAAATATCACATTGTTAAATATCACATTGTTAAACATCACATTATTAAACATCACATTGTTAAACATCACATTGTTAAATATCACATTGTTAAACGTCACATTGTTAAATATGACATTGTTAAACATCACATTGTTAAATATCACATTGTTAAATATCACATTGTTAAATATCACATTGTTAAACATCACATTGTTAAATATCACATTGTTAAACATCACATTGTTAAATATCACATTGTTAAATATCGCATTGTTAAACATCACATTGTTAAATATCACATTGTTAAACATCACATTGTTAAATATCACGTTGTTAAATATCACATTGTTAAACATCACATTGTTAAAAATCACATTGTTAAATATCGCATTGTTAAATATCGCATTGTTAAACATTACATTGTTAAATATCACATTGTTAAATATGGCATTGTTTAATATCACAATGTTAAATATCACATTGTTAAATATCGCATTGTTAAATATCACATTGTTAAACATTACATTGTTAAATATCACATTGTTAAACATCACATTGTTAAATATGGCATTGTTTAATATCACAATGTTAAATATCACATTGTTAAACATCACATTGTTAAACATCACATTGTTAAATATGGCATTGTTTAATATCACAATGTTAAATATCACATTGTTAAACATCACGTTGTTAAATATGGCATTGTTAAATATCGCATTGTTAAACATCACATTGTTAAATATCACATTGTTAAATATCACATTGTTAAATATCACATTGTTAAATATCACATTGTTAAACATCACGTTGTTAAATATCACATTGTTAAACATCACATTGTTAAACATCACATTGTTAAATATCACATTGTTAAATATCACATTGTTAAACATCACATTGTTAAATATCACATTGTTAAATATCACATTGTTAAACATCACATTGTTAAACATCACATTGTTAAATATCACATTGTTAAATATCACATTGTTAAACATCACATTGTTAAATATCACATTGTTAAATATGGCATTGTTAAATATCACATTGTTAAACATCACATTGTTAAATATCACATTGTTAAATATCACATTGTTAAATATCACATTGTTAAACATCACATTGTGAAATATCACATTGTTAAATATCACATTGTTAAACATCACATTGTTAAATATCACATTGTTAAATATCACATTGTTAAACATCACATTGTTAAACATCACATTGTTAAATATCACATTGTTAAATATCACATTGTTAAACATCACATTGTTAAATATCACATTGTTAAATATCACATTGTTAAACATCACATTGTTAAACATCACATTGTTAAATATCACATTGTTAAATATCACATTGTTAAACATCACATTGTTAAATATCACATTGTTAAATATGGCATTGTTAAATATCACATTGTTAAACATCGCATTGTTAAATATCACATTGTTAAATATCACATTGTTAAATATCACATTGTTAAACATCATATTGTTAAATATCACATTGTTAAATATCACATTGTTAAACATCACATTGTTAAACATCACATTGTTAAACATCACATTGTTAAATATCGCATTGTTAAACATCACAATGTTAAATATCACATTGTTAAACATCACATTGTTAAATATGACATTGTTAAATATCGCATTGTTAAATATCACATTGTTAAACATCACATTGTTAAATATCATATTGTTAAATATCACATTGTTAAACATCACAATGTTAAATATGGCATTGTTAAATATCACATTGTTAAATATCACATTGTTAAATATCACATTATTAAATATCACATTGTTAAATATCGCATTGTTAAATATCACATTGTTAAATATCACATTGTTAAACATCACATTATTAAACATCACATTGTTAAACATCACATTGTTAAATATCACATTGTTAAACGTCACATTGTTAAAGATGACATTGTTAAACATCACATTGTTAAATATCACATTGTTAAATATCACATTGTTAAATATCACATTGTTAAACATCACATTGTTAAACATCACATTGTTAAATATCACATTGTTAAATATCACATTGTTAAATATCACATTGTTAAACATCACATTGTTAAATATCACATTGTTAAACATCACATTGTTAAATATCACATTGTTAAATATCGCATTGTTAAACATCACATTGTTAAATATCACATTGTTAAACATCACATTGTTAAATATCACATTGTTAAATATCACATTGTTAAACATCACATTGTTAAAAATCCCATTGTTAAATATCGCATTGTTAAATATCGCATTGTTAAACATTACATTGTTAAATATCACATTGTTAAATATGGCATTATTTAATATCACAATGTTAAATGTCGCATTATTAAATGTCGCATTATTAAACATCACATTGTTAAATATCGCATTGTTAAATGTCACATTGTTAAACATTACATTGTTAAATATCACATTGTTAAACATCACATTATTAAACATCACATTGTTAAACATCACATTGTTAAACATCACATTGTAAAATATGGCATTGTTTAATATCACAATGTTAAATGTCGCATTATTAAATGTCGCATTATTAAACATCACATTGTTAAATATCGCATTGTTAAATGTCACATTGTTAAACATTACATTGTTAAATATCACATTGTTAAACATCACATTGTTAAATATGGCATTGTTTAATATCACAATGTTAAATATCACATTGTTAAACATCACATTGTTAAACATCACATTGTTAAATATGGCATTGTTTAATATCACAATGTTAAATGTCGCATTGTTAAATGTCGCATTATTAAACATCACATTATTAAATATCGCATTGTTAAATATCACATTGTTAAATATCACATTGTTAAATATCACATTGTTAAACATCACATTGTTAAACATCACAATGTTAAATATCACATTGTTAAATATCGCATTGTTAAATATCACATTGTTTAATATCACAATGTTAAATATCACATTGTTAAACATCACATTGTTAAACATCACATTGTTAAATATGGCATTGTTTAATATCACAATGTTAAATGTCGCATTGTTAAATGTCGCATTATTAAACATCACATTATTAAATATCGCATTGTTAAATATCACATTGTTAAATATCACATTGTTAAATATCACATTGTTAAACATCACATTGTTAAACATCACAATGTTAAATATCACATTGTTAAATATCGCATTGTTAAATATCACATTGTTAAACATTACATTGTTAAATATCACATTGTTAAACATCACATTGTTAAATATGGCATTGTTTAATATCACAATGTTAAATATCACATTGTTAAACATCACATTGTTAAATATGGCATTGTTTAATATCACAATGTTAAATGTCGCATTGTTAAATGTCGCATTATTAAACATCACATTGTTAAATATCGCATTGTTAAATATCACATTGTTAAATATCACATTGTTAAATATCACATTGTTAAAAATCACATTGTGAAACATCACATTGTTAAATATCAGATTGTTAAATATCACATTGTTAAATATCACATTGTTAAATATCACATTGTTAAACATCACATTGTTAAACATCACATTGTTAAATATCACATTGTTAAATATCACACTGTTAAATATCACATTGATAAACATCACATTGTTAAATATCACATTGTTAAATATCACATTGTTAAACATCACATTGTTAAACATCACATTGTTAAATATCACATTGTTAAATATCACATTGTTAAACATCACATTGTTCAGAATCAGAATCAGAAAGGGTTTTATTCGCCATGTAAGTTCACACCGACACGGAATTTACTTTGGCAGGATGGTGCATACATTCAACATATAGGAATCTAAAATCTTAAATAAGTTTTAAACAAGTCTTACTATAATAAGGGTTAAAAGTCTAACACTAAGGGGCTGAAGTATATAAAATTAAATAAATATCGAATATAAAATAGCTTTAAGATATAATTTAAAAATACAAATAGGGAAACATAGTTAATATCAGCAACGTGTCGTTATGTAGATCAAATGTTAAAAACAGTGTTAGCCCTTGGCCTTGTTTAACAGGCCAGCAGCAGATGGGAAGAAACTGTTTTTATGGCGTGAGGTTTTGGTCCTGATGGACCGAAGCCTTCTGCCGGAGGGGAGTAGCTGAAACAGAGAGTGTCCAGGGTGGGAGAAATCGGCCATAATCTTCCTCGCTCGCCTCATAGACCTTGTCGTGTGCAGGTCCTCGAGGGTCGGTAGATTGCAGGCAATTACCTTCTCAGCAGTGTGGATGATACGCTGCAGTCTGCTCTTGTCCTTGGCAGTGGCAGCAGCGTACCAGACGGTTATGGAGGAGGTGAGGATGGATTCAATGATCGCTGTATAGAATTGCACCATCATTGTCTTTGGCAGGTTGAATTTCTTCAGCTGCCGTAGAAAGTACATCCTCTGTTGAGCTTTCTTGGTGAGGGAGCTGATGTTCAATTCCCACTTGAGGTCCCGGGAGAGAATAGTGCCCAGGAAGCGGAAGGACTCTACAATTTTTACTGGGGAGTCTAACAGGGTGATGGGGGTGAGTGGTGCTGTATTCTTCCTGAAGTCCACAACCATCTCAACTGTCTTTAGAGCATTTAGCTCTAAGTTGTTCTGGCTACACCAGGTCACCAGATTGTCAGCTTCCCACCTATAGTCAGACTCATCCCCACCAGAGATCAGCCCAATGAGGGTGGTGTCATCCGCAAACTTCAATAGTTTGACGGACAGATGATTGGAGGTGCAGCTGTTGGTATACAGGGAGAAGAGCAGAGGGGAAAGGACGCAGCCCTGAGGAGTTCCGGTGCTGATGGACCTGGAGTCAGAGACTTGTGTTCCCAGCTTAACGCACTGCTTCCTGTCAGACAGGAAGTCTGTGATCCATTTACAGGTGGTGTATGGCACGTTCAGCTGGAAGAGCTTGTCCTGAAGCAGGGCAGGGATGATGGTGTTGAAGGCAGAGCTGAAGTCCACAAACAGGATCCTGGCGTAGGATGCTGGGGCGTCCAGATGCTGTAGGGTGAAGTGGAGGGCCATGTTAACTGCATCGTCCACAGACCTGTTGGCTCTGTAGGCAAACTGAAGGGGGTCCAGGAGAGGGTCTGTGATGGCTTTGAGGTGTGCCAGGACCAGGCGCTCAAAAGACTTCATGACCACAGATGTAAGGGCGACCGGTCTGTAATCATTTAGTCCTGTTGGCCTTAGCTTTTTGGGCACAGGGATGATGGTGGAGGACTTGAGACAGGCTGGTACATGGCATGTCTCCAGGGAGGTGTTTAAGATGTTGGTGAACACCGGAGACAGCTGGTCAGCGCAGTGCCTGAGGGTGGCTGGAGAGACAGAGTCCGGCCCGGCTGCTTTGTGTGGATTCTGCCTCTTGAAAAGTCTATTAACTTCTCCCTCCTGAAAGGAGATAGTCGTCTCTGTAGTATTGGTGGGGGATGGGGCCTCTTGGGTTGGAAGGGGTGGTTCAGGACAGTCCAATTGTCTTTCAAATCTACAGTAGAACTCGTTCAGGTCGTTGGCTAGGCGGGAGTCGTTAGTGGTGTGGGGTGCTCTGGGTTTGTAGATGGTGATCTGCCTGAGCCCTCTCCAGACAGAAGCAGCGTCGTTTGTAGAGAACTGGTGTTTTAGTCTCTCTGAGTACAGTCGTTTAGCCTCTCTCACCGCTTTGCTAAACCTGTTCTTCGACTCCTTGAATCTGTCTCTATCTCCACTCCTAAACGCTTCCTCCTTCTCCAACCTCAACCTTCTGAGCTTTGCTGAGAACCAGGGCTTATTGTTGTTAAAGTTCACCCTGGTACGTGTTGGGATACAGCAGTCCTCACAGAAGCTGATGTAGGACGTCACAGCCTCTGTGAGTTCATCTAGACTATTGGTAGCAGTCGTGAACATATCCCAGTCAGTACAGTCTAAGCACGCCCGCAAATCTTCCACAGCCTCACTGGTCCACTGTTTAGATGTCCTCACAGCAGTTTTACAGAGTTTTAGTTTCTGCCTGTATGCAGGAATCAGGTGGACCATGGCATGGTCAGAGTGTCCTAGTGCTGCTCGGGGGACGGCGTGGTAGGCTCTACTGACTGTAGTGTAACAGTGATCCAGAGTGTTCCCTTCTCTGGTTGGGCATTTAATGAATTGTATGTATTTGGGGAGTTCGTGGCTGAGATTACCTTTGTTAAAGTCGCCAAGTACGATAACCAACGAATCTGGATTTGCTCGCTCCACACTCAGAATCTGATCGGCGAGCATGCGTTGGGCCTCTTTAACCTGAGGACAAGGCGGCAAATGAACTCCGACCAAAATGAGCGACGCGAACTCGCGAGGCGAGTAAAACGGTTTACAGGTTATAAAAATTGATTCAAGGAGTGGAGAACAATGTTGCAGAATCACTGTGACATCTACACACCAGCCACTGTTAATGTAAAAACAAATACCACCGCCTTTCGTCTTGCCGGAGAGTGCTATGTCACGATCCGATCTTACAAGATGGAATCCTGCTAGTTGTAGCGAAGTGTCCGGAATCAAATCACACAGCCATGTTTCCGTGAAGCACAATGCAGAAGCTGAAAGAAAGTCTTTGTTTTTTACCATCAGTAGCTGAAGTTCATCCATTTTGTTGTACAGTGAACGTACGTTGGAGAGGAAAAAGCTCGGAAGCACTGTTCGGATCCCGCGTCTGCGTAGCCGTACTAGAGCCCCCGACCGTTTACCCCTTGGGCGGCGTTTCGTTGCTTGAGCAAAGCCTAGCGCGGCATTGACTAGAATGCCTACTAATTCTGCCGCTGGAAGCAGAAAAGTAGGAATTAAATCCACAGGAGTTGTTTCCCTGATATTTAAAAGTTCGTCTCTTGTTAGAGAACTCCGAAAATCTTGGCAAAACACTGAATTGACAGACAAAACAAGACAAAACAGGGCGCACCGACCGGCTGAGGCTACCATCATCAGCGCCATCTTCGCACCAGCACGGGTGTGCTGAACAGCAAGACTCTCTCACCAGCACTGGTGTGTTGAACAGTAGGCCCCTCTCACCAGCATGGGAGTGGTGAACAGCAGGCCCCTCTCACCAACACGGGTGTGATGAACAGTAGGCCTCTCTCACCAGCATGGGAGTGAACAGCAGGCCCCTCTCACCAACACGGGGGTGATGAACAGCACGCCCCTCACACCAACACGGGTGTGCTGAACAGCAGGCCTCTCTCACCAGCACGGGTGTGATGAACAGCAGGCCCCTCTCACCAGCACGGGTGTGTTGAACAGCAGGCCCCTCTCACCAGCACGGGTGTGATGAACAGCACGCCCCTCTCACCAGCACGGGTGTGTTGAACAGCAGGCCCCTCTCACCAGCACGGGTGTGTTGAACAGCAGGCCCCTCTCACCAGCACGGGTGTGTTGAACAGCAGGCCCCTCTCACCAGCACGGGTGTGCTGAACAGTAGGCCCCTCAACACGGGTGTGCTGAACAGCAGGCCTCTCTCACCAACACGGGTGTGCTGAACAGTAGGCCCCTCAACAGCAGGCCCCTCTCACCAGCACGGGTGTGCTGAACAGCAGGCCCCTCAACACGGGTGTGCTGAACAGCAGGCCTCTCTCACCAGCACCGGTGTGCTGAACAGCAGGCCCCTCTCACCAACACGGATGTGATGAACAGCAGGCCCCTCTCACCAGCACGGGTGTGCTGAACAGCAGGCCCCTCAACACGTGTGAGCTGAACAGCAGGCCTCTCTCACCAGCACGGGTGTGCTGAACAGCAGGCCCCTCTCACCAGCACGGGTGTGCTGAAAAGCAGGCCCCTCTCACCAACACGGGTGTGATGAACAGCAGGCCCCTCTCACCAGCACGGGTGTGTTGAACAGCAGGCCTCTCTCACCAGCAAGGGTGTGCTGAACAGCAGGCCCCTCAACACGGGTGTACTGAACAGCAGGCCTCTCTCACCAGCACGGGTGTGATGAACAGCAGGCCCCAAAACAGCAGGCCTCTCTCACCAGCACGGGTGTGTTGAACAGCAGGCCCCTCTCACCAGCACGGGTGTGATGAACAGCAGGCCCCAAAACAGCAGGCCTCTCTCACCAGCACGGGTGTGATGAACAGCAGGCCCCAAAACAGCAGGCCTCTCTCACCAGCACGGGTGTGATGAACAGCAGGCCTCTCTCACCAGCACGGGTGTGTTGAACAGCAGGCCCCTCTCACCAGCACGGGTGTGATGAACAGCAGGCCCCAAAACAGCAGGCCTCTCTCACCAGCACGGGTGTGATGAACAGCAGGCCCCAAAACAGCAGGCCTCTCTCACCAGCACGGGTGTGTTGAACAGCAGGCCCCTCTCACCAGCACGGGTGTGATGAACAGCAGGCCCCAAAACAGCAGGCCTCTCTCACCAGCACGGGTGTGATGAACAGCAGGCCTCTCTCACCAGCACGGGTGTGTTGAACAGCAGGCCCCTCTCACCAGCACGGGTGTGATGAACAGCAGGCCCCTCTCACCAGCACGGGTGTGATGAACAGCAGGCCCCTCTCACCAGCACGGGTGTGATGAACAGCAGGCCCCAAAACAGCAGGCCTCTCTCACCAGCACGGGTGTGATGAACAGCAGGCCCCTCTCACTAGCACGGGTGTGATGAACAGCAGGCCCCTCTCACCAGCACGGGTGTGATGAACAGCAGGCCCCAAAACAGCAGGCCTCTCTCACCAGCACGGGTGTGATGAACAGCAGGCCCCAAAACAGCAGGCCTCTCTCACCAGCACGGGTGTGTTGAACAGCAGGCCCCTCTCACCAGCACGGGTGTGATGAACAGCAGGCCCCAAAACAGCAGGCCTCTCTCACCAGCACGGGTGTGATGAACAGCAGGCCTCTCTCACCAGCACGGGTGTGTTGAACAGCAGGCCCCTCTCACCAGCACGGGTGTGATGAACAGCAGGCCCCTCTCACCAGCACGGGTGTGATGAACAGCAGGCCCCTCTCACCAGCACGGGTGTGATGAACAGCAGGCCCCAAAACAGCAGGCCTCTCTCACCAGCACGGGTGTGATGAACAGCAGGCCCCTCTCACTAGCACGGGTGTGCTGAACAGCAGGCCTCTCTCACCAGCACGGGTGTGATGAACAGCAGGCCTCTCTCACCAGCACGGGTGTGTTGAACAGCAGGCCCCTCTCACCAGCACGGGTGTGATGAACAGCAGGCCCCTCTCACCAGCACGGGTGTGATGAACAGCAGGCCCCTCTCACCAGCACGGGTGTGATGAACAGCAGGCCCCAAAACAGCAGGCCTCTCTCACCAGCACGGGTGTGATGAACAGCAGGCCCCTCTCACTAGCACGGGTGTGATGAACAGCAGGCCCCTCTCACCAGCACGGGTGTGATGAACAGCAGGCCCCAAAACAGCAGGCCTCTCTCACCAGCACGGGTGTGATGAACAGCAGGCCCCAAAACAGCAGGCCCCTCTCACTAGCACGGGTGTGATGAACAGCAGGCCTCTCTCACCAGCACGAGTGTGTTGAACAGCAAGCCCCTCTCAAGACAAAACTGGACAAAACAGGGCACACCAACCGGCCGAGGCTGCCATCATCGGCGCCATCTTGATTGATAACCACAACACAAGCAGTCAAAATGCAAACAAAAAGACAACTCTGATAATAATATTTGGCACTGTCCTTGAATTTGATTGGTCCACACCAGAGACGGCTTTTCTTAGAGCCCTTTAGTCTCCACTGGTGTTGGACCAGATGACACCACAAGGCGTACAACTCAAAAACAGCGCACTATCAGAGTATTGAGGGCTCGGGTGAGCCTTTACATTATGAGACCTCCTTTGCCAGTAACAAGATATAGGAATAGGTTTTACCCTTTTAACTGGCACCACAAAAACTGACACCTTTATTCAAGGCATCATGTTTGCAATAACCACAACACAAGCAGTGGCATCTTCTGGTCCAACACCAGTGGAGACTAAAGGGCTCTAAGAAAAGCCGTCTCTGGTGTGGACCCATCAAATTCAAGGACAGTGCCAATATTATTAGCAGAGTTGTCTATTTTTGTTTGCATTTTGACTGCTTGTGTTGTGGTTATTGCAAACATGATGTCTTGTATAAAGGTGTCAGTTTTGGTGCCAGATAAAAGGGTAAAACCCTATTCCTATATCTTGTTACTGGCAAAGGAGGTCTCATAATATACAATATTTTTATTATGTCATTGTTTCCCTTCTACGTGGTGGTGACTTTACCGAAAGAACCAAGAATAATAATTTTATTTTTCGATTTAAAGCTTTCGTGACTGCAATGATTCATCTTCTTTGGTTCTTTCGGTAAAGTCACGTAGAATGAGAATAAAATAATAAATTGATAAAATAAAATAACACAATAATATTCTCACGACGTTTCGGCCACAACACAAGCGGCCTTCATCAGGTGAAGGGAGCGAGACTGTCTGGTAGGACAGCGCTGGAGTGAGAGAGCCACGTTCAGATCACGGCTTTTAAGCTGTGTGAGAGGAACAAAGAGCCTTGACGAAGGAATTAGCATATAATTTAGCATTGAAATGGCTGAATGATTAGCTTGTGACTGGTCACAGAAATAGCTATGTTAAAAGTTGAAGCATACACATCCGCAGAGGCACCCATTGTTAAAAGGAATTAGCATAGAATTTAGCATTGAAATAGCTAAATTAAGGCATACACATCCGCAGAGGCACCCCTTGATAATGGGATTAGCATAGAATTTAGCATTGAAATGGCTGATTGATTCGCTTGTAGCTGCTACAGAAATAGTTATGTTGAAGTCAGAGCATACACATTCACCGAGGCACTTAGTTCAAATCAAACAGGAGAATTTAGCATTGAAATAACTAGGCGAATTTAGCATTGAAATAGCCGGGTGATTTGCTAGTGACTGGTCACAGAAATGACTACACATCTGAGCTATTCACAGTACTATATAGTGAACCAATAAAAACTAAAATATAAATTACCTTCATGTTATCAATAAACTCTATATTCTCCAATCAGCTAAGCTACCAACCATAAGTCGTTATATATCACAATGCTATATGGCGAAAAAATGGGTGGATTCTTACCCTCAAATTTCCGTACCACGGATAGCTACGGGCCCCGTTCAGACGGACGAGTTCGTCCATGGTCGGAACAGAGGAGGGGGAGAGAGACAGCTGCGAAGCCCTAGTATACTCCATGTTGTAAACCATACCATTAACCGTGGTGTGAGAGGTATTAAGAGGCAATGCTGGCGAAAGAGCTGCGGTCTGAAGGTCATCGTAAAATTACAATTAATTAAGAACAGAAATGATTTAACACATCTTTCCAGTGGTTACTAAGCCTGAATCCATCTTCTCGGTTGAAATTGTCTCTGTGCTTGTATATGTGAATGGCCTCATGAACGAATCTCTCATGGTAGCCAGTTGGTTGTCTTAATTAAAAGGAGACATGATGGTTCAATGAGCCACTCTGTCTACAGGAAAGCTACCCATACAGATGCTTACTTGAAACCGGATTCCCACCACCATCCATCCCAGAAGAACTGCCTCATCAAGACTCTATACCATAGAGCCCAATGCATTTCCGACCAGGAACACATTACCAGTGAACTCAAGCACGTACACCAGGCTCTCAGGGCTAATGGCTACTCCGACTACACAATCCGCAAAGCCATCACTCCAGTCATGAAGAAGGATCCTCTTGTGGAGCCACTCAAAACCATCACCTTACCCTACATTGCAGGGGTCACTAAAAAGATCTCCAAAATCCTGAATAAACACAAGATCCAGGTCCGATTCAACACAGTACACAAAATCCGTGATTTAGTTCCATCTGTAAAAGATGCTCTTCCAGACATACAGTACCCGGGCGTTTACAAACTAAAGTGCCTCTGTGGTAGTAGCTACATTGGAGAAACCAAAAGACATATCTCGGACCGCATCCGCGAACATAAAGCAGACTTGAAACACGGTAAGACGAACTCCTCTGCCGTGGCAGATCACTGTTACAATTCAGTGGGCTCACATGACATTGACTTCTCCAAGACGGAGGTTCTTTGCAAACCAACTGGCTACGGATTTTGTGTACTGTGTTGAATCGGACCTGGATCTCGTGTTTATTCAGGATTTTGGAGATCTTTTTAGTGACCCCTGCAATGTAGGGTAAGGTGATGGTTTTGAGTGGCTCCACAAGAGGATCCTTCTTCATGACTGGAGTGATGGCTTTGCGGATTGTGTAGTCGGAGTAGCCATTAGCCCTGAGAGCCTGGTGTACGTGCTTGAGTTCACTGGTAATGTGTTCCTGGTCGGAAATGCATTGGGCTCTATGGTATAGAGTCTTGATGAGGCAGTTCTTCTGGGATGGATGGTGGTGGGAATCCGGTTTCAAGTAAGCATCTGTATGGGTAGCTTTCCTGTAGACAGAGTGGCTCATTGAACCATCATGTCTCCTTTTAATTAAGACAACCAACTGGCTACCATGAGAGATTCGTTCATGACGCCATTCACATATACAAGCACAGAGACAATTTCAACCGAGAAGATGGATTCAGGCTTAGTAACCACTGGAAAGATGTGTTAAATCATTTCTGTTCTTAATTAATTGTAATTTTACGATGACCTTCAGACCGCAGCTCTTTCGCCAGCATTGCCTCTTAATACCTCTCACACCACGGTTAATGGTATGGTTTACAACATGGAGTATACTAGGGCTTCGCAGCTGTCTCTCTCCCCCTCCTCTGTTCCGACCATGGACGAACTCGTCCGTCTGAACGGGGCCCGTAGCTATCCGTGGTACGGAAATTTGAGGGTAAGAATCCACCCATTTTTTCGCCATATAGCATTGTGATATATAACGACTTATGGTTGGTAGCTTAGCTGATTGGAGAATATAGAGTTTATTGATAACATGAAGGTAATTTATATTTTAGTTTTTATTGGTTCACTATATAGTACTGTGAATAGCTCAGATGTGTAGTCATTTCTGTGACCAGTCACTAGCAAATCACCCGGTTATTTCAATGCTAAATTCGCCTAGTTATTTCAATGCTAAATTCTCCTGTTTGATTTGTACTAAGTGCCTCGGTGAATGTGTATGCTCTGACTTCAACGTAACTATTTCTGTAGCAGTTACAAGCGAATCAATCAGCCATTTCAATGCTAAATTCTATGCTAATCCCATTATCAAGGGGTGCCTCTGCGGATGTGTATGCCTTAATTTAGCTATTTCAATGCTAAATTCTATGCTAATTCCTTTTAACAATGGGTGCCTCTGCGGATGTGTATGCTTCAACTTTTAACATAGCTATTTCTGTGACCAGTCACAAGCTAATCATTCAGCCATTTCAATGCTAAATTATATGCTAATTCCTTCGTCAAGGCTCTTTGTTCCTCTCACACAGCTTAAAAGCCGTGATCTGAACGTGGCTCTCTCACTCCAGCGCTGTCCTACCAGACAGTCTCGCTCCCTTCACCTGATGAAGGCCGCTTGTGTTGTGGCCGAAACGTCGTGAGAATATTATTGTGTTATTTTATTTTATCAATTTATTATTTTATTCTCATTCTACGTGACTTTACCGAAAGAACCAAGGAAGAATAATTTTATTGTTTTATATTTTTATTATTTTATTGTTTCCCTTCTACGTGGTGACTTTACCGAAAGAACCAAGAATAATAATTGTAATGTTTTACAATAATGTTATTGTTTTACATTTTTATTATTTTATTGTTTCCCTTCTACGTGGTGACTTTACCGAAAGAACCAAGAATGATAATTTTATTGTTTTATATTTTTATTATTTTTTTGTTTCCCTTCTACGTGGTGACTTTACCGAAAGAACCAAGAATAATAATTTTATTGTTTTATATTTTTATCATTTTGTTGTTTCCCTTCTACGTGGCGGTGACTTTACCGAAAGAACCAAGAATAATAATTTTATTGTTTTATATTTTTATTATTTTATTGTTTCCCTTCTACGTGGCGGTGACTTTACCGAAAGAACCAAGAATAATAATTTTAATGTTTGCAATAATTTTATTGTTTTATATTTTTATTATTTTATTGTTTCCCGTCTACGTGGCGGTGACTTTACCGAAAGAACCAAGAATAATAATTTTATTGTTTTATATTTTTATTATTTTATTGTTTCCCTTCTACGTGGTGGTGACTTTACCGAAAGAACCAAGAATAATAATTTTGTTTTATATTTTTATTATTTTATTGTTTCCCTTCTACGTGGTGGTGACTTTACTGAAAGAACCAAGGAAGAATAATTTTATTGTTTTATATTTTTATTATTTAATTGTTTCCCTTCTACGTGGTGACTTTACCGAAAGAACCAAGAATAATAATTGTAATGTTTTACAATAATGTTATTGTTTTACATTTTTATTATTTTATTGTTTCCCTTCTACGTGGTGACTTTACCGAAAGAACCAAGAATGATAATTTTATTGTTTTATATTTTTATTATTTTTTTGTTTCCCTTCTACGTGGCGGTGACTTTACCGAAAGAACCAAGAATAATAATTTTATTGTTTTATATTTTTATTATTTTATTGTTTCCCTTCTACGTGGCGGTGACTTTACCGAAAGAACCAAGAATAATAATTTTAATGTTTGCAATAATTTTATTGTTTTATATTTTTATTATTTTATTGTTTCCCGTCTACGTGGCGGTGACTTTACCGAAAGAACCAAGAATAATAATTTTATTGTTTTATATTTTTATTATTTTATTGTTTCCCTTCTACGTGGTGGTGACTTTACCGAAAGAACCAAGAATAATAATTTTGTTTTATATTTTTATTATTTTATTGTTTCCCTTCTACGTGGTGGTGACTTTACTGAAAGAACCAAGAATGATAATTTTATTGTTTTATATTTTTATTATTTTACAGTTTCCCTTCTACGTGGTGACTTTACCGAAAGAACCAAGAATAATAATTTTATTGTTTTATATTTTTATTATTTTATTGTTTCCCTTCTACGTGGCGGTGACTTTACCGAAAGAACCAAGAATAATAATTTTAATGTTTTACAATAATGTTATTGTTTTATATTTTTATTATTTTATTGTTTCCCTTCTACGTGGAGGTGACTTTACCGAGAGAACCAAGAATAATAATTTTATTGTTTTATATTTTTATTATTTTATTGTTTCCCTTCTACGTGGTGGTGACTTTACCCAAAGAACCAAGAATAATAATTTTATTGTTTTATATTTTTATTATTTTATTGTTTCCCTTCTACGTGGCGGTGACTTTACCGAAAGAACCAAGAATAATAATTTTAATGTTTTACAATAATGTTATTGTTTTATATTTGTATTATTTAATTGTTTCCCTTCTACGTGGTGGTGACTTTACCGAAAGAACCAAGAATAATAATTTTATTGTTTTATAGTTTTATCATTTTATTGTTTCCCTTCTACGTGGGGGTGACTTTACCCAAAGAACCAAGAACACAAGAAAAATGTGTTATTTTTTTTTTTCCAGAGAGTCCAATGAACAATTGCAGTTGCAATGCCACCAATTTTCACCTCGCCTGAATGAATTTGCGAAACTGCAACATGGCGAGCTTGAGGCTTCAATCGGCACAGCGACTATCCGGACAGGTTTCTGTTATTTTAAAAAACACAAAAGCGCAAATCTAGGTCGTTGCCGGTGGCTGTTTCGTTCATGGCAAATGATGTCCTTTGGTCAAGCGAACGGACATTGAATAACATGGAAATGTGAGGGGCAAGTGGATCTTTGGTGGGTCAACTATGATCAGAATCAGAAAGGGGTTTTTATTCGCCATGAAAGTATCACGCAGACGCGGAATTTACTTTGGCAGGATGGTGCATCCGTTCAACATGTAGGAATCTAAAATCTTAAACAGGCGGTAAACAAGTCTTACTATAATAAGGGTTCGAAGTCTAACTAACAGCGAGGGGCGAAGGTATATAAAATTGAATAAATATCGAATATAAAGTAGCTATGAGATACAATCTAAAACATTTAAAAAATACGAATAGGGTAACATAAATTTTGATTTAAATCTTTCGTGACTGCAGTAATTCATATTCTTAACTCTTTCGGTAAAGTCACGTTGAAGGGAAACAATAAAATATATATAAAACAATAAAAAAAAATTCTCACGACGTTTCAGCCCACAACACAAACGGTCGTCATCAGGTGATGAGGTCATCAGGTGATGAGGTCATCAGGTGATGAGGTCATCAGGTGATGAGGTCATCAGGTGATGAGGTCATCAGGTGATGAGGTCATCAGGTGATGACGACCGTTTGTGTGGTGGTCGAAACGTCGTGAGAATTTTTATTGTTTTATATATATATTTTATATATTTTTTTATTGTTCCCCTTCAACGTGGTGACTTTACCGAAAGAGCTAAAGAATAGGGTAACATAGTTAACATTTACATTATGAGACCTCCTTTGCCAGAAACAAGATATAGGAATAGGGTTTTACCCTTTTAACTGGCACAAAAAAACTGACACCGTTATTCAAGGCATCGTGTTTGCAATAACCACAACACAAGCAGTCAAAATGCAAACAAAAAAAGACAACTCTGATAATAATATTGGCACTGTCCTTGAATTTGATTGGTCCACACCCGAGACGGCTTTTCTTAGAGCCCTTTAGTCTCTCCACTGGTGTTGTAAATGCTCACCCCGAGCCCTCAATACTCTGATGGTGCGCTGTTTTTGAGTTGTACGCCTTGTGGCGTCTTCTGGTCCAACACCAGTGGAGACTAAAGGGGCTCTAAGAAAAGCCGTCTTGGGTGTGGACCAATCAAATTCAAGGACAGTGCCAATAATATTATTATCAGAGTTGTCTGTTTTTGTTTGCATTTTTGACTGCTTGTGTTGTGGTTATTGCAAACACGATGCCTTGAATAAAGGTGTCAGTTTTTTTTGTGCCGGTTAAAAGGGGTAAAAACCTATTCCTATAGTTAACATTGGCAACGTGTCATTGCGTAGATAAAATGTTAAAGTCGTCGTAAGCCCTTGGCCCTGTTTAAGAAGCCCAGCAGTGAATTCTGTGGCGTGAGGTTTTTGGTCCCGATGGACCGCAGCCTTCTGCCAGGGTGGGAGCAGCTGGAACAGAGGAGAGTGTGGTCCGGTGGGTGGGAGGAATCGTCCACAGATCTTCCTCGCTCTCCGCATGCTCCTCGTGGCGTGTGGGTCCTCCTCGAGGGGTCGCTAGATTTGCAGGCGATCCGCCTTCTCAGCAGTGCGGATGGTAACGACACAGTCCGCTCATTGTCCTTGCCAGTGGCGGCAGCGGCAGCAGCGTGCCAGACGGTTATGGCACGGAGGCTGAATCGCTGACGTTGGCACCACCGAAGGAGAGATCCGAATGTCGTCCCTAACTTTACCGTGTGTTTACCCGATCGATTAGTAGTGGGACCTCGATTAAAAGAAAGCACTGTGTGTGGATTAAGACAATGTAACGGATTGGAATAGGCGAGTTGAAAGGGGCGAGGTTTAGGGCGAGGTTTAGGGCGAGGTTTAGGGCTAGGTTAGGGTTAAGTTAGAGCGAGGTTAGGGCTAAGTTAGGGTTAAGTTAGGGTTAAGTTAGGGCTAAGTTAGGGCTCGGTTAGGGTTAAGTTAGGGCTAGGTTAGGGCTAAGTTAGGGCTAAGTTAGGGTTAAGTTAGGGCTAAGTTAGGGCTAAGTTAGGGCTAAGTTAGGGCTAGGTTAGGGCTAAGTTAGAGCTAAGTTAGGGCTAGATTAGGTCTAAGTTAGAGCTAAGTTAGGGCTAGGTTAGAGCTAGGTAAGGAAAAAGTTAGGGCGAGGTTAGGGCTAAGTTAGGGCTAAGTTAGAGCTAAGTTAGGGCTAGATTAGGTCTAAGTTAGAGCTAAGTTAGGGCTAGGTTAGAGCTAGGTAAGGAAAAAGTTAGGGCGAGGATAGGGCTAAGTTAGGGCTAAGTTAGAGCTAAGTTAGGGCTAGGTAAGGGAAAAGTTAGAGCTAAGTTAGGGCTAAGTTAGGGCTAAGTTAGGGCTAAGTTAGGGCTAAATTAGAGCTAGGTTAGAGCTAAGTTAGGGCTAAGTTAGAGCTAAGTTAGAGCTAAGTTAGGGTTAAGTTAGGGCTAAGTTAGGGATAAGTTAGAGCTAAGTTAGGGCTAAGTTAGGGCTAAGTTAGAGCTAAGTTAGTGCTAAGTTAGGGCTAAGTTAGGGCTAAGTTAGGGCTAAATTAGAGCTAGGTTAGAGCTAAGTTAGGGCTAAGTTAGAGCTAAGTTAGAGCTAAGTTAGGGTTAAGTTAGGGCTAAGTTAGGGCAAGGCTAGAGCTGGGTTAGAGCTAAGTTAGGGTTAAGTTAGGGCTAAGTTAGGGCAAGGTTAGAGCTAGGTAAGGGCTAAGTTAGGGCTAAGTTAGAGCTAAGTTAGGGATAAGTTAGGGCTAAGTTAGAGCTAAGTTAGGGCTAAGTTAGGGTTAAGTTAGGGCTAAGTTAGGGCTAGGTTAGAGCTAAGTTAGGGCTAAGTTAGGGCTAAGTTAGGGCTAAATTAGAGCTAGGTTAGAGCTAAGTTAGGGCTAAGTTAGGGCTAAGTTAGAGATAAGTTAGGGCTAAGTTAGAGCTAAGTTAGAGCTAAGTTAGAGCTAAGTTAGGGCTAAGTTAGAGCTAAGTTAGGGCTAAGTTAGGGCTAAGTTAGAGCTAAGTTAGAGCTAAGATAGGGCTAAGTTAGAGCTAAGTTAGGGTTAAGTTAGGGCTAAGTTAGGACTAAGTTAGGGCTAAGTTAGGGCTAAGTTAGAGCTAAGTTAGAGCTAAGTTAGGGCTAAGTTAGAGCTAGGTTAGGGTTAAAATAGAGCGAGGTTAGGGCTAAGTTAGGGCTAGGTAAGGGTAAAGTTAGGGTTAGGTTAGGGCTAGGTTAGAGCGAGGTAAGGGTTAAGTTAGGGCTAGGTGAGGGCTAAGTTAGGGCTAAGTTAGGTCTAAGTTAGAGCTAAGTTAGGGTTAAGTTAGGGCTAAGTTAGGGTTAAGTTAGAGCTAGGTTAGGGATAAGTTAGGGCTAGGTTAGGGCTAGGATAGGGCTCCGTGAGGGTTCGCGATTGAGATTCGTAAACCAACAAAAATAATCTAAGAGCTTAAATTTTGATAATCTAAGAGCTGTTGGCAAATGCAGCGAGCATTGTGACGTCACAGCGGAGCACGTGGGGCCCCGCCATGAGTCAAGCACGTGGCCACCACCGCAACCAGGCACTCGACGCCGCCTCTCGCCGCGTGACGTCACGCTGAATCAATCACGTGACTGCCACGGCCAAAGAACGCCAAGCTAAGCACGTGACACGGCTCCCGCCATGGAGGACACAGCTCCATTTATTGAGCCTCGAGCACGGAAGATCGTGGAGGAGGGAGGGAGGGGAGGGAGGGAGGGGAGGGGGAGGGGAGGGAGGGAGGGGGGGAGGGAGGGGGGGAGGGAGGGAGGGGAGGGAGGGAGGGGAGGGAGGGAGGGAGGGGAGGGAGGGAGGGGAGGGAGGGAGGGGGAGGGAGGGAGGGGGAGGGAGGGGGGGAGGGAGGGAGGGAGGGAGGGAGAGGGACCAGGGGGAGGGGTACGAGGGGGTGTTGCATATTTGTCATTCCCCTTCACTTGACCGCCACTCTGCCCCCCACCCCACCCACACCCCCCCCACTACACTGCCTGCCTGTAACACACTCACACTGCCTGTAACACACTCACACTGCCTGCCTGTAACACACTCACACTGCCTGCCTGTAACACACTCACACTGCCAGCCTGTAACACACTCACACTGTCTGTAACACACTCACACTGCCTGTAACACACTCACACTGCCTGCCTGTAACACACTCACACTGCCAGCCTGTAACACACTCACACTGTCTGTAACACACTCACACTGCCTGTAACACACTCACACTGCCTGTAACACACTCACACTGCCTGTAACACACTCACACTGCCTGTAACACACTCACACTGCCTGTAACACACTCACACTGCCTGTAACACACTCACACTGCCTGTAACACACTCACACTGCCTGTAACACACTCACACTGCCTGTAACACACTCACACTGCCTGTAACACACTCACACTGCCTGTAACACACTCACACTGCCTGTAACACACTCACACTGCCTGTAACACACTCACACTGCCTGTAACACACTCACACTGCCTGTAACACACTCACACTGCCTGTAACACACTCACACTGCCTGTAACACACTCACACTGCCTGTAACACACTCACACTGCCTGCCTGTAACACACTCACACTGCCTGTAACACACTCACACTGCCTGTAGCACACTCACACTGCCTGTAACACACTCACACTGCCTGCCTGTAACACACTCACACTGCCTGCCTGTAACACACTCACACTGCCTGTAACACACTCACACTGCCTGTAACACACTCACACTGCCTGTAACACACTCACACTGCCTGTAACACACTCACACTGCCTGTAACACACTCACACTGCCTGTAGCACACTCACACTGCCTGTAACACACTCACACTGCCTGCCTGTAACACACTCACACTGCCTGCCTGTAACACACTCACACTGCCTGTAACACACTCACACTGCCTGTAACACACTCACACTGCCTGTAACACACTCACACTGCCTGCCTGTAACACACTCACACTGCCTGCCTGTAACACACTCACACTGCCTGTAACACACTCACACTGCCTGTAACACACTCACACTGCCTGTAGCACACTCACACTGCCTGTAACACACTCACACTGCCTGCCTGTAACACACTCACACTGCCTGCCTGTAACACACTCACACTGCCTGTAACACACTCACACTGCCTGTAACACACTCACACTGCCTGTAACACACTCACACTGCCTGTCTGTAACACACTCACACTGCCTGCCTGTAACACACTCACACTGCCTGCCTGTAACACACTCACACTGCCTGTAACACACTCACACTGCCTGTAACACACTCACACTGCCTGTAACACACTCACACTGCCTGCCTGTAACACACTCACACTGCCTGCCTGTAACACACTCACACTGCCTGTAACACACTCACACTGCCTGTAACACACTCACACTGCCTGTAACACACTCACACTGCCTGTAGCACACTCACACTGCCTGTAACACACTCACACTGCCTGTAACACACTCACATTACCTGTAACACACTCACACTGCCTGTAACACACTCACACTGCCTGTAACACACTCACACTGCCTGTAACACACTCACACTGCCTGTAACACACTCACACTGCCTGTAACACACTCACACTGCCTGTAACACACTCACACTGCCTGTAACACACTCACACTGCCTGTAACACACTCACACTGCCTGTAACACACTCACACTGCCTGTAACACACTCACACTGCCTGCCTGTAACACACTCACACTGCCTGTAACACACTCACACTGCCTGTAGCACACTCACACTGCCTGTAACACACTCACACTGCCTGCCTGTAACACACTCACACTGCCTGCCTGTAACACACTCACACTGCCTGTAACACACTCACACTGCCTGTAACACACTCACACTGCCTGTAACACACTCACACTGCCTGTAACACACTCACACTGCCTGTAACACACTCACACTGCCTGTAGCACACTCACACTGCCTGTAACACACTCACACTGCCTGCCTGTAACACACTCACACTGCCTGCCTGTAACACACTCACACTGCCTGTAACACACTCACACTGCCTGTAACACACTCACACTGCCTGTAACACACTCACACTGCCTGCCTGTAACACACTCACACTGCCTGCCTGTAACACACTCACACTGCCTGTAACACACTCACACTGCCTGTAACACACTCACACTGCCTGTAGCACACTCACACTGCCTGTAACACACTCACACTGCCTGCCTGTAACACACTCACACTGCCTGCCTGTAACACACTCACACTGCCTGTAACACACTCACACTGCCTGTAACACACTCACACTGCCTGTAACACACTCACACTGCCTGTCTGTAACACACTCACACTGCCTGCCTGTAACACACTCACACTGCCTGCCTGTAACACACTCACACTGCCTGTAACACACTCACACTGCCTGTAACACACTCACACTGCCTGTAACACACTCACACTGCCTGCCTGTAACACACTCACACTGCCTGCCTGTAACACACTCACACTGCCTGTAACACACTCACACTGCCTGTAACACACTCACACTGCCTGTAACACACTCACACTGCCTGTAGCACACTCACACTGCCTGTAACACACTCACACTGCCTGCCTGTAACACACTCACATTACCTGTAACACACTCACACTGCCTGCCTGTAACACACTCACACTGCCTGTCTGTAACACACTCACACTGCCTGCCTGTAACACACTCACACTGCCTGCCTGTAACACACTCACACTGCCTGTAACACACTCACACTGCCTGCCTGTAACACACTCACACTGCCTGTAACACACTCACACTGCCTGCCTGTAACACTCTCACACTGCCTGTAACACACTCACACTGCCTGCCTGTAACACACTCACACTGCCTGACTGTAACACACTAACACTGTCTGCCTGTAACACACTCACACTGCCTGTAACACACTCACACTGCCTGCCTGTAACACACTCACACTGTCTGTAACACACTCACACTGCCTGTAACACACTCACACTGCCTGTAACACACTCACACTGCCTGTAACACACTCACACTGCCTGTAACACACTCACACTGCCTGCCTGTAACACAATCACCCTGCCTGCCTGTAACACACTCACACTGCCTGCCTGTAACACACTCACACTGCCTGTAACACACTCACACTGCCTGTAACACACTCACACTGCCTGCCTGTAACACACTCACACTGCCTGCCTGTAACACACTCACACTGCCTGCCTGTAACACACTCACACTGCCTGCCTGTTACACACTCACACTGCCTGTAACACACTCACACTGCCTGTCTGTAACACACTCACACTGCCTGCCTGTAACACACTCACACTGCCTGCCTGTAACACACTCACACTGCCTGTAACACACTCACACTGCCTGTAACACACTCACACTGCCTGTAACACACTCACACTGCCTGTAACACACTCACACTGCCTGCCTGTAACACACTCACACTGCCTGCCTGTAACACACTCACACTGCCTGTAACAAACTCACACTGCCTGCCTGTAACACACTCACACTGCCTGCCTGTAACACACTCACACTGCCTGTAACACACTCACACTGCCTGTAACACACTCACACTGCCTGCCTGTAACACACTCACACTGCCTGCCTGTAACACACTCACACTGCCCGCCTGTAACACACTCACACTGCCTGCCTGTAACACACTCACACTGCCTGCCTGTAACACACTCACACTGCCTGTAACACACTCACACTGCCTGTAACACACTCACACTGCCTGTAACACACTCACACTGCCTGCAACACACTCACACTGCCTGTAACACACTCACACTGCCTGTAACACACTCACACTGCCTGCCTGTAACACTCTCACACTGCCTGTAACACACTCACACTGCCTGCCTGTAACACACTCACACTGCCTGCCTGTAACACACTCACACTGTCTGCCTGTAACACACTCACACTGCCTGTAACACACTCACACTGCCTGCCTGTAACACACTCACACTGTCTGTAACACACTCACACTGCCTGTAACACACTCACACTGCCTGTAGCACACTCACACTGCCTGTAACACACTCACACTGCCTGCCTGTAACACACTCACACTGCCTGTAACACACTCACACTGCCTGTAACACACTCACACTGCCTGCCTGTAACACACTCACACTGCCTGCCTGTAACACACTCACACTGCCTGCCTGTAACACACTCACACTGCCTGTAACACACTCACACTGCCTGCCTGTAACACACTCACACTGCCTGTATCACACTCACACTGCCTGTAACACACTCACACTGCCTGTAACACACTCACACTGCCTGTAACACACTCACACTGCCTGCCTGTAACACACTCACAATGCCTGCCTGTAACACACTCACACTGCCTGTAACACACTCACACTGCCTGTAACATACTCACACTGCCTGTAACACACTCACACTGCCTGTAGCACACTCACACTGCCTGTAACACACTCACACTGCCTGCCTGTAACACACTCACACTGCCTGCCTGTAACACACTCACCCTGCCTGTAACACACTCACACTGCCTGTAACACACTCACACTGCCTGTAACACACTCACACTGCCTGTAACACACTCACACTGCCTGTAACACACTCACACTGCCTGTCTGTAACACACTCACACTGCCTGCCTGTAACACACTCACACTGCCTGTAACACACTCACACTGCCTGTAACACACTCACACTGCCTGTAACACACTCACACTGCCTGTAACACACTCACACTGTCTGCCTGTAACACACTCACACTGCCTGCCTGTAACACACTCACACTGCCTGTAACACACTCACACTGCCTGTAACACACTCACACTGCCTGCCTGTAACACACTCACACTGCCTGCCTGTAACACACTCACACTGCCTGTAACACACTCACACTGCCTGTAACACACTCACACTGCCTGTAACACACTCACACTGCCTGTAACACACTCACACTGCCTGTAACACACTCACACTGCCTGCCTGTAACACACTCACACTGCCTGTAACACACTCACACTGCCTGTAACACACTCACACTGCCTGTAACACACTCACACTGCCTGCCTGTAACACACTCACACTGCCTGTAACACATTCACACTGCCTGTAACACACTCACACTGCCTGCCTTTAACACACTCACACTGCCTGTAACACACTCACACTGCCTGTAACACACTCACACTGCCTGTAACACACTCACACTGCCTGTAACACACTCACACTGCCTGCCTGTAACACACTCACACTGCCTGTAACACACTCACACTGCCTGTAACACACTCACACTGCCTGCCTGTAACACACTCACACTGCCTGCCTGTAACACACTCACACTGCCTGTAACACACTCACACTGCCTGCCTGTAACACACTCACACTGCCTGTAACACACTCACACTGCCTGTAACACACTCACACTGCCTGTAACACACTCACACTGCCTGCCTGTAACACACTCACACTGCCTGTAACACACTCACACTGCCTGTAACACACTCACACTGCCTGTAACACACTCACACTGCCTGTAACACACTCACACTGCCTGTAACACACTCACACTGCCTGTAACACACTCACACTGCCTGTAACACACTCACACTGCCTGTAACACACTCACACTGCCTGCCTGTAACACACTCACACTGCCTGTATCACACTCACACTGCCTGTAACACACTCACACTGCCTGCCTGTAACACACTCACACTGCCTGCCTGTAACACACTCACACTGCCTGCCTGTAACACACTCACACTGCCTGTAACACACTCACACTGCCTGTAACACACTCACACTGCCTGCCTGTAACACACTCACACTGCCTGCCTGTAACACACTCACACTGCCTGTAACACACTCACACTGCCTGCCTGTAACACACTCACACTGCCTGCCTGTAACACACTCACACTGCCTGCAACACACTCACACTGCCTGCCTGTAACACACTCACACTGCCTGCCTGTAACACACTCACACTGTCTGTAACACACTCACACTGCCTGCCTGTAACACACTCACACTGTCTGTATCACACTCACACTGCCTGTAACACACTCACACTGCCTGCCTATAACACACTCACACTGCCTGCCTGTAACACACTCACACTGCCTGACTGTAACACACTCACACTGCCTGCCTGTAACACACTCACACTGCCTGTAACACACTCACACTGCCTGTAACACACTCACACTGCCTGCCTGTAACACACTCACACTGCCTGCCTGTAACACACTCACACTGCCTGTAACACACTCACACTGCCTGTAACACACTCACACTGCCTGTAACACACTCACACTGCCTGCCTGTAACACACTCACACTGCCTGCCTGTAACACACTCACACTGTCTGTAACACACTCACACTGCCTGCCTGTAACACACTCATACTGCCTGTAACACACTCACACTACCTGTAACACACTGCCTGTAACACACTCACACTGTCTGTAACACACTCACACTGCCTGTAACACACTCACACTGCCTGCCTGTAACACACTCACACTGCCTGCCTGTAACACACTCACACTGCCTGTAACACACTCACACTGCCTGCCTGTAACACACTCACACTGCCTGTAACACACTCACACTGCCTGCCTGTAACACACTCACACTGCCTGTAACACACTCACACTGCCTGCCTGTAACACACTCACACTGCCTGCCTGTAACACACTCACACTGCCTGCCTGTAACACTCACACTGCCTGCCTGTAACACACTCACTGCCTGCAACACACTCACACTGCCTGTAACACACTCACACTGCCTGCCTGTAACACACTCACACTGCCTGTAACACACTCACACTGCCTGTAACACACTCACACTGCCTGTAACACACTCACACTGCCTGCCTGTAACACACTCACACTGCCTGTAACACACTCACACTGCCTGTAACACACTCACACTGCCTGCCTGTAACACACTCACACTGCCTGCCTGTAACACACTCACACTGCCTGTAACACACTCACACTGCCTGCCTGTAACACACTCACACTGCCTGCCTGTAACACACTCACACTGCCTGTAACACACTCACACTGCCTGCCTGTAACACACTCACACTGCCTGCCTGTAACACACTCACACTGCCTGCAACACACTCACACTGCCTGCCTGTAACACACTCACACTGCCTGCCTGTAACACACTCACACTGTCTGTAACACACTCACACTGCCTGCCTGTAACACACTCACACTGTCTGTATCACACTCACACTGCCTGTAACACACTCACACTGCCTGCCTGTAACACACTCACACTGCCTGACTGTAACACACTCACACTGCCTGCCTGTAACACACTCACACTGCCTGTAACACACTCACACTGCCTGTAACACACTCACACTGCCTGCCTGTAACACACTCACACTGCCTGCCTGTAACACACTCACACTGCCTGTAACACACTCACACTGCCTGTAACACACTCACACTGCCTGTAACACACTCACACTGCCTGCCTGTAACACACTCACACTGCCTGCCTGTAACACACTCACACTGTCTGTAACACACTCACACTGCCTGCCTGTAACACACTCATACTGCCTGTAACACACTCACACTACCTGTAACACACTCACACTGCCTGTAACACACTCACACTGTCTGTAACACACTCACACTGCCTGTAACACACTCACACTGCCTGCCTGTAACACACTCACACTGCCTGCCTGTAACACACTCACACTGCCTGTAACACACTCACACTGCCTGCCTGTAACACACTCACACTGCCTGTAACACACTCACACTGCCTGCCTGTAACACACTCACACTGCCTGTAACACACTCACACTGCCTGCCTGTAACACACTCACACTGCCTGCCTGTAACACACTCACACTGCCTGCCTGTAACACTCACACTGCCTGCCTGTAACACACTCACTGCCTGCAACACACTCACACTGCCTGTAACACACTCACACTGCCTGCCTGTAACACACTCACACTGCCTGTAACACACTCACACTGCCTGTAATACACTCACACTGCCTGTAACACACTCACACTGCCTGCCTGTAACACACTCACACTGCCTGTAACACACTCACACTGCCTGTAACACACTCACACTGCCTGCCTGTAACACACTCACACTGCCTGTAACACACTCACACTGCCTGTAACACACTCACACTGTCTGTAACACACTCACACTGCCTGTAACACACTCACACTGCCTGCCTGTAACACACTCACACTGCCTGTAACACACTCACACTGCCTGCCTGTAACACACTCACACTGCCTGTAACACACTCACACTGCCTGCCTGTAACACACTCACACTGCCTGTAACACACTCACACTGCCTGTAACACACTCACACTGCCTGCCTGTAACACACTCACACTGCCTGCCTGTAACACACTCACACTGCCTGCCTGTAACACACTCACACTGCCTGCAACACACTCACACTGCCTGCCTGTAACACACTCACACTGCCTGCCTGTAACACACTCACACTGCCTGCCTGTAACACACTCACACTGTCTGTATCACACTCACACTGCCTGTAACACACTCACACTGCCTGCCTGTAACACACTCACACTGCCTGCCTGTAACACACTCACACTGCCTGACTGTAACACACTCACACTGCCTGCCTGTAACACACTCACACTGCCTGTAACACACTCACACTGCCTGCCTGTAACACACTCACAATGCCTGCCTGTAACACACTCACACTGCCTGTAACACACTCACACTGCCTGTAACACACTCACACTGCCTGCCTGTAACACACTCACACTGCCTGCCTGTAACACACTCACACTGTCTGTAACACACTCACACTGCCTGCCTGTAACACACTCATACTGCCTGTAACACACT
This sequence comes from Petromyzon marinus, assembly GCF_048934315.1. NCBI lineage: Eukaryota > Metazoa > Chordata > Hyperoartia > Petromyzontiformes > Petromyzontidae > Petromyzon > Petromyzon marinus. The sequence goes on along the minus strand of NW_027423413.1, from coordinate 161,360 downwards.
CACACTACCTGTAACACACTCACACTGCCTGTAACACACTCACACTGTCTGTAACACACTCACACTGCCTGTAACACACTCACACTGCCTGCCTGTAACACACTCACACTGCCTGCCTGTAACACACTCACACTGCCTGTAACACACTCACACTGTCTGCCTGTAACACACTCACACTGCCTGTAACACACTCACACTGCCTGCCTGTAACACACTCACACTGCCTGTAACACACTCACACTGCCTGCCTGTAACACACTCACACTGCCTGCCTGTAACACACTCACACTGCCTGCCTGTAACACTCACACTGCCTGCCTGTAACACACTCACACTGCCTGTAACACACTCACACTGCCTGCCTGTAACACACTCACACTGCCTGTAACACACTCACACTGCCTGTAACACACTCACACTGCCTGTAACACACTCACACTGCCTGCCTGTAACACACTCACACTGCCTGTAACACACTCACACTGCCTGTAACACACTCACACTGCCTGTAACACACTCACACTGCCTGCCTGTAACACACTCACACTGCCTGTAACACACTCACACTGCCTGTAACACACTCACACTGTCTGTAACACTCACACTGCCTGTAACACACTCACACTGCCTGCCTGTAACACACTCACACTGCCTGCAACACACTCACACTGCCTGTAACACACTCACACTGCCTGCCTGTAACACACTCACACTGCCTGTAACACACTCACACTGCCTGCCTGTAACACACTCACACTGCCTGTAACACACTCACACTGCCTGCCTGTAACACACTCACACTGCCTGTAACACACTCACACTGCCTGTAACACACTCACACTGCCTGCCTGTAACACACTCACACTGCCTGCCTGTATCACACTCACACTGCCTGTAACACACTCACACTGCCTGTAACACACTCACACTGCCTGTAACACACTCACACTGCCTGCCTGTAACACTCTCACACTGCCTGTAACACACTCACACTGCCTGTAACACACTCACACTGCCTGCCTGTAACACACTCACACTGCCTGTAACACACTCACACTGCCTGTAACACACTCACACTGCCTGCCTGTAACACACTCACACTGCCTGTAACACACTCACACTGCCTGCCTGTAACACACTCACACTGCCTGCCTGTAACACACTCACACTGCCTGCCTGTAACACTCACACTGCCTGCCTGTAACACACTCACTGCCTGCAACACACTCACACTGCCTGTAACACACTCGCACTGCCTGTAACACACTCACACTGCCTGCCTGTAACACACTCACACTGCCTGCCTGTAACACACTCACACTGCCTGTAACACACTCACACTGCCTGTAACACACTCACACTGCCTGTAACACACTCACACTGCCTGCCTGTAACACACTCACACTGCCTGTAACACACTCACACTGCCTGTAACACACTCACACTGTCTGTAACACACTCACACTGCCTGTAACACACTCACACTGCCTGCCTGTAACACACTCACACTGCCTGCAACACACTCACACTGCCTGTAACACACTCACACTGCCTGTAACACACTCACACTGCCTGCCTGTAACACACTCACACTGCCTGTAACACACTCACACTGCCTGCCTGTAACACACTCACACTGCTTGTAACACACTCACACTGCCTGCCTGTAACACACTCACACTGCCTGTAACACACTCACACTGCCTGTAACACACTCACACTGCCTGCCTGTAACACACTCACACTGCCTGCCTGTATCACACTCACACTGCCTGTAACACACTCACACTGCCTGTAACACACTCACACTGCCTGCCTGTAACACACTCACACTGCATGTAACACACTCACACTGCCTGTAACACACTCACACTGCCTGTAACACACTCACACTGCCTGTAACACACTCACACTGTCTGTAACACACTCACACTGCCTGCCTGTAACACACTCACACTGCCTGTAACACACTCACACTGCCTGCCTGTAACACTCTCACACTGCCTGTAACACACTCACACTGCCTGTAACACACTCACACTGCCTGCCTGTAACACACTCACACTGCCTGTAACACACTCACACTGCCTGTAACACACTCACACTGCCTGCCTGTAACACACTCACACTGCCTGTAACACACTTACACTGCCTGCCTGTAACACACTCACACTGCCTGCCTGTAACACACTCACACTGCCTGTAACACTCTCACACTGCCTGTAACACACTCACACTGCCTGTAACACACTCACACTGCCTGTAACACACTCACACTGCCTGTAACACACTCACACTGCCTGCCTGTAACACACTCACACTGCCTGTAACACACTCACACTGCCTGTAACACACTCACACTGCCTGTAACATACTCACACTGCCTGCCTGTAACACACTCACACTGCCTGTATCACACTCACACTGCCTGCCTGTAACACACTCACACTGCCTGTAACACACTCACACTGCCTGTAACACACTCACACTGCCTGTAACATACTCACACTGCCTGCCTGTAACACACTCACACTGCCTGCCTGTAACACACTCACACTGCCTGTAACACACTCACACTGCCTGCCTGTAACACACTCACACTGCCTGTAACACACTCACACTGCCTGTAACACACTCACACTGCCTGTAACACACTCACACTGCCTGTAACACACTCACACTGCCTGCCTGTAACACACTCACACTGCCTGTAACACACTCACACTGCCTGCCTGTAACACACTCACACTGCCTGCCAGTAACACCCTCACACTGCCTGCCTGTAACACCCTCACACTGCCTGCCTGTAACACACTCACACTGCCTGTAACACACTCACACTGCCTGCCTGTAACACACTCACACTGCCTGCCTGTAACACACTCACACTGCCTGTAACACACTCACACTGCCTGCCTGTAACACACTCACACTGCCTGTAACACACTCACACTGCCTGCCTGTAACACACTCACACTGCCTGTAACACACTCACACTGCCTGTAACACACTCACACTGCCTGTAACACACTCACACTGCCTGTAACACACTCACACTGCCTGTAACACACTCACACTGCCTGTAACACACTCACACTGCCTGTAACACACTCACACTGCCTGCCTGTAACACACTCACACTGCCTGTAACACACTCACACTGCCTGTAACACACTCACACTGCCTGTAACACACTCACACTGCCTGTAACACACTCACACTGCCTCCCTGTAACACACTCACACTGCCTGTAACACACTCACACTGCCTGCCTGTAACACACTCACACTGCCTGTAACACACTCACACTGCCTGCCTGTAACACACTCACACTGCCTGTAACACTCACACTACCTGTAACACACTCACACTGCCTGCCTGTAACACACTCACACTGCCTGTAACACACTCACACTGCCTGTAACACACTCACACTGCCTGCCTGTAACACACTCACACTGCCTGCCTGTAACACACTCACACTGCCTGCCTGTAACACACTCACACTGCCTTCCTGTAACACACTCACACTGCCTGTAACACACTCACACTGCCTGCCTGTAACACACTCACACTGCCTGTAACACACTCACACTGCCTGCCTGTAACACACTCACACTGCCTGCCTGTAACACACTCACACTGCCTGTAACACACTCACACTGCCTGCCTGTAACACACTCACACTGCCTGCCTGTAACACACTCACACTGCCTGTAACACACTCACACTGCCTGCCTGTAACACACTCACACTGCCTGTAACACACTCACACTGCCTGCCTGTAACACACTCACACTGCCTGCCTGTAACACACTCACACTGCCTGCCTGTAACACACTCACACTGCCTGCCTGTAACACACTCACACTGCCTGTAACACACTCACACTGCCTGCCTGTAACACACTCACACTGCCTGCCTGTAACACACTCACACTGCCTGTAACACACTCACACTGCCTGCCTGTAACACACTCACACTGCCTGCCTGTAACACACTCACACTGCCTGTCTGTAACACACTCACACTGCCTGTAACACACTCACACTGCCTGCCTGTAACACACTCACACTGCCTGCCTGTAACACACTCACACTGCCTGCCTGTAACACACTCACACTGCCTGCCTGTAACACACTCACACTGCCTGCCTGTAACACACTCACACTGCCTGTCTACCTACACACACACAGACACACACATCACGAGGCCGGGGCACTTTGAAATCGCTGTAACTGCCTCGGACCAGCGGCTCCTGTAAGCCTCCTCCCCCCCCCCAACACCCCGCGCATTGCTAAACAAAAACAGCGTAACAATGTTAACGAATGCGTAACCAAGCCAGTGCCGGGTGGCCCAAAAGTCAGGACACACACAGGAGATGATATTTCATTTAACACTGGGATTCAAACATTTTAATTGCTCATATAAGTTACTATCGATGATCACACGGTATTTATACGGCCACCCTGTAAAACAAATAACCCTGTGTGTCCTGACTTTTGGGCCACCCCAGAGAACAATAATAACCCCGATGTGTCCTGACTTTTGGGCTATCCGACACCCAGACCCAGGGCTCGAACCCAGTTTGCTGTAACTCTCCTGATTCAGTACGTCCGACACGGCCATTATGGACCTCACAAGAGAAAACCCCAGACCCGGGATTCGAACCCAGTTTGTTGCAACTCTCCTGGGACTCAGGATCTCAAAGGCAAAATTAAGTGATATGAGAATACACGGAAATGTCTAAAACGTTAGTAAAACAATGGATCACCACCATCGCCACCATCGCCAACAACCGCCATTCGCCACTAAGTAGCGGTGACGTCACCACGACGCTTGTGCCAGGCCATGTGCACCTTGACACCACGTGAAGTGTCGAACGCCCGCTGGCAGGAGGTCACGGGGCAGACCCAGGTGCCACGGGTCGACTGACTGAGATGACTGGCTGATGCACCACCTGTGCCCCCTACTAAGCCAACCCGCTGTGCTTTATCCACCCGGCGCTCCGCTCGTTGTTCTGAGCGTCGCTCCTCCGCCCTCCGTTGTTGTTGGAGGGCGACTGCCTCCAACTGCCCAGTAGCAGCGTCCTTCACGAGCCTCCTCCACAGAGGCCGATCTTGACACCGCTGGTACCAGTCATCGGCAAGTCCACTCAGCTCCACGTCCTCCTGTACCACATCACTCCATCTCTTCTCTAGCCCGTGCCGCGCCCGCTTAGCCCCCTCGATCCGGCCGAACAAAAGCTGTTTCGGCATGCGGTGGCTGGGCATGCGGGCTACGTGACCCAGCCAACGCAGCCTTGCCTGCCAGAGGAGCTCACCGATGGGACCTTGCCCAGATCTTTCAAAGATTTGTGAGCTCCTCATACAATCCAGCCTGATTAAACCCAGGATGGATCGTAGGCAGGCTAGCCTAAATGTTTCTAACCGGCGAAGATGTTCCATTAGGGGGGTCCACGTTTCGCAAGCGTAGAGAAGGGAGGGAATGACCGTGGCCGAGAAGACCTGAAGCTTAGTGCGGAGCGACAGACCAGGTAGCTTCCACACAGCGTTACGCAACCGATGAAAAGATATTGCCGCTCGACTGATTTGGAGTGAGACCTCTGCTGTTAAACTGGAGCCGGTCATAAGCACACTGCCCAGGTATGGGAAACTCTCCACCCTCTCCACAACTGCCTCGTAACCAATTGGGAGTTGTGGGGATGGAGTGTCCGATGGTACAAAATACCCAGGCAGGTGCTCAGTTTTGGTGGGGCTGATGCTAAGTCCCCACCTCTCAGTAGAAAGCTCCAGGTTCAGCAGCAGCGCCTCCAACCCCTCCTCTGAGTGAGCAGCGATTACCAGATCACCGGCATACATAACGTGGTTGAGCAATAGGGAGCCATCTCTTGACCGCACCCGAGCATCGATCAGCCTCCCATTGTATCTGTACCAGATGGAAATTCCTCCAGTACAGCCATCGAAGGCTTTACAAACTACGTGGTCAAAATAGATGTTAAATTATGTGGGAGCCAGAGGACATCCCTGTCACACCCCAAGGTGTACAGGGAATGGCTCTGACTCCCGGCCACGTAGTTTTACCCGGGCCTGCTCACCATCATGAAGGTCCTTAATGATCGTGAGCAGAGGGTCAGGGACTCCAAAAGCACGAAGAACAACCCAGAGCCCAGGCCTACTGATGGTATCAGTAGCATTGAGCAGGTCAATAAAGCAGAGATGTTGGTCTTGTTGGAATTCCCTACACCTCTGCTGTAGCAGACGGACAGAAATTATGGCATCTGTGCAGGACCGCCCTTTCCTGAAACCGCATTGGGGCTCTGCAAGCCTCTCCTCAGCGTGCCTGGCAAGGCGATGTTGAATAATCCTTGCCAGGACCTTTCCCGGCACTGAGGAGTGAGATGCCCCTGTAGTTGTTACAGTCTGTGCGGTCCCCCTTCTTAAAGAGGGGGACCACCAGGGCATCCTTCCAATCCAGCGGAACCCGTGCAGCGGTCCAGACTGTTGTTATGATGTCATGTAGGGCAGTCTGTGCACAAACGCCACACTCCCTCAGCATTTCGCTTGGGAGATCATCTCTGCCCGGTGCTTTTCCTGGTATCAGACTCCGGATCGCCTTCTGTACTTCAACAGATGGCACCTCAGCCAGCCACTCACAGGGGTGACTTCTTCCGATATCTGAGGCACAGCAGCCTCAGCAGGGTCATCCTCACTTTGCCCCATGACGTTGTCCAAGCTGAGGGATTTCCCCCTCCCTCAAGACCTCACAGAAATGCTCAGCAAATCTGCTGTTCCTGGGGGTCAGAGATTGGATCACCGTTCTTTTTCCGAATGATGGCAATAGGTGTGGCACGACAAGTTAAATAGAGATTTGTGATTGCGGGAAACTGAGGCAGACTCCATCTCCTCAGCAACCCACGACCACCACTCATCCTTGCAGCACCACACGGCTCTCCAAACCTCCGAGCGAAGGTTGTGCTAAACCTCCTCATTCTCTGATGTGGAATGCTGCAGACGATTAGAGTGGGCCTGTCGCTTTTTCTCAGCCATCCTGAACACCTCCTCCGTCAGCCAGGGTATCTTTTGAGGTCTGGGCCATGTACCCAACGCAGCCATTGCAGCTGCATGAGTCACAGTCCTGAACCTCGCCCACTTACCCTCGACATCAGGAGGAGTGGGGGACGATGCCAACCCCAGCCGCAAGCGATGATGAAATTCTCGCTTGCAACTTTCATCAGCTACCTGAAACCAGGCCACTAAGGGTTTGAATGAGGTCCTGGGTGTACATCCACTACCGGAGTGGAAGAATGGCAGGCGCATCTAGCAGATGACAAGTCAATGGACAGTGGGCAAATCAGCTCCACGGTAGGTCCTGGTGTCAAGGACATGGGCCCGCATCCACTGTTCCGTCACTACGTAGTCTAGCAGATGTTCTTGCTTGGATCCGGCATGCATCCATGGTGTTGTGTGGATGCGCCGATGCCGGAACAATGTTGCTAATTACAAGCCCATAGGCTGCACAAAAATCTAGCAGCCTCCTACCGTTGTTATTGAGCTGATCTGGCCCATGCCTTCCAATCACTCCAGACCAGGTGCCAGCATCATGACCAACTCGGGCATTGAAGTCACCCAACAAGATGACTATCCCGAGGGGCCACTTCAGCCAGCACCTGTGACAGGAGGTCATAGAAGGCATCTGAGTCATCGGCTTTGGTGGAGGCATTAGTAACCACGACCACCACTCCTCGCCTCCGGTTGATGGGAAGGCGAGCCCAAAATAGCCTGGGGCTTACATCTTCCCACACCTCACCGCCACGCTCCCACGCCCCCTTCATTCTTTTGTTCAGAAGAAGAGCCACTCCCTGTTGTTTGGCAGTCTGCTGCCCCGAGTAGAGGACTGTCCACCCCTCGTGGTGGCAGGAGCCAGAGCCGGTCCACCGGACCTCCTGAATGCCAAATGGGTTCTGGCCGGGAGACGTCATGGACGCCTGTCCCCCCGGGGCCTCTGGCACAAGCTTCGTTTGATATTTTTTTTTGTCCGTGATCGTGGAAACTCATTGATGGTGGAGGGGTGACCAGCCCCTCGCGCCCATCCAGAGCCCCCTTTGGCCCCCGCGGTGGCTACAAACGCCGGGAGGGTGAATGGCCAATCTCAATCGGCCCTCGACCGACCATGGCACTGCTCACCACAGCGTTACCACCATCGTGGTGGTGATGATGGTGGCGGCGATGGCGGTGGCGATGGTGATGGGGGTGATGATGATGGTGGTGGCGGCGATGGCGGTGGCGATGGTGATGGGGGTGATGATGATGGTGGTGGCGGCGATGGCGGTGGCGATGGTGATGGGGGTGATGATGATGGTGGTGGCGGCGATGGCGGTGGCGATGGTGATGGGGGTGATGATGATGGTGGTGGCGGCGATGGTGATGGTGGTGGCGATGGTGATGGGGGTGATGATGATGGTGGTGGCGGCGATGGTGATGGTGGTGGCGATGGTGATGGGGGTGATGATGATGGTGGTGGCGGCGATGGTGATGGTGGTGGCGATGGTGATGGGGGTGATGATGATGGTGGTGGCGGCGATGGTGATGGTGGTGGCGGTGGTGATGGTGGTGATGATCATGGTGATGGCGGTGATGATGATGGCGGTGGTGATGGTGGTGATGATTATGGTGATGGCGGTGATGATGGTGGCGGTGATGATGGTGGCGGCGATCGTGGCGGTGATGATGAACGGTGGCGATGGTGGCGATGATGGCGATGGTGGTGATGATGGCGATGTTGGCGGTGGTAATGGTGATGGCGATGATGATGGTGGCGATGGTGATGATGATGGTGATGATGATGGCGCCGATGGCGATGGTGGTGATGATGGCGGCGATGGCGATGGTGGTGATGATGGTTGTGGTGATGGTGGTGATGGTGATGGTGGTGATGGTGGTGATGGTGGCGATGGTGATGATGATGATGGTTGTGGTGATAACTTTGACGGCGACGACGGCGACGACGACACGTCAATCCCCCTCCCGAAATGTTCAAGTGGACTTCACAGAGCTACCGCTGAGGAGCCCCTCCTCCGGAGGACCAGCCACACCGCAGAAGAGCGACCACCACCACCACCAGCAGCAGCATCATCGCCCTCCCCGGTAAATCCGAATGTCGGTGCACGACCCCCTCCCCCGCTACCACCACCTAGCTCCCCAAATCCACGCCACCCACCCCCGCGCCCCCCCGCCCCCGCCAAATGATCAATAACTTTATCGATTCGCAGCGTTGATGACCGCAGGAACGAATTGCTCTTTGGTTCTTTGGGTAAAAGTCCGTCACACGTAGCACAGGTAGTCAAAGTTTTAAATAGGTAACGAAGGATTTTTGTTTGGGGGGGTGTTAGCGCGCGTTACTTATAAATGTGTCGTAAGCCCTCTCCACCACCCGACACGGCCAATCAGCAGCAAAAAATAAAGTGTCACGTTGACAAAAGTCACACAAAATAGTTCACTACTTTAGCCCTACACCGGTGTGTTGTTGAAGAGTGAATCCACAACAGTGGGGCTAAAGTAGTGAACTATTTTGTGTCCTTTTGTCAACGTGACACTTTTTTTTGCTGATTGGCCGTGTCGGGTGGTGGAGAGGGCTTACGACACATTTATAAATAACGCGATCGAACACCCCCCCCAAAAAAAACCTTCATTATTAATAATATTGGTCGCGAAAGCCTCCTAAACGTGTTAAACTGAAAGTTGAAATAGCTCACGGGCGTTTTGACTTAAAGCTAGTATTCTTGGTTCTTTCGGTAAAGTCACTGCCACGTAGAAGGGAAACAATAAAATAATAAAAATATAAAACAATAAAATTATTATTCTTGGTTCTTTGGGTAAAGTCACCACCGCCACGTAGAAGGGAAACTATAAAATAATAAAAATATAAAACAATAAAATTATTATTCTTGGTTCTCTCGGTAAAGTCACCACCACGTAGAAGGGAAACTATAAAATAATAAAAATATAAAACAATAAAATTATTATTCTTGGTTCTTTCGGTAAAGTCACCACCACGTAGAAGGGAAACAATAAAATAATAAAAATATAAAACAATAAAATTATTGTAAAACAATAAAATTATTATTCTTGGTTCTTTCGGTAAAGTCACCGCCACGTAGAAGGGAAACAATAAAATAATAAAAATATAAAACAATAAAATTATTGTAAAACAATAAAATTATTATTCTTGGTTCTTTCGGTAAAGTCACCGCCACGTGGAAGGGAAACAATAAAATAATAAAAATATAAAACAATAAAATTATTATTCTTGGTTCTTTCGGTAAAGTCACCGCCACGTGTTAGGGAAACGGCAAAACGATTCTTGCCGTGGATTTCACCGCCAGACGATGAGTGGCTTCTCGCCTTGCAGGTCGAAACGTCGGCGGAATCTTATCGTTTTGTATTTTTTTAATGTTATTATTTTATCGCTTCCCTTCTACGTGGTGGTGACTTTACCGAAAGAACCGAGAACTTGAGATGACGGCGTGCCGATCGCAACACCCGGAGCGACCCGCAATCAGGCGGCACAAGCGCAGCAGCAGAACTGCTTCAGTTCGTGATGTTCTACCTGCGTGGCTTCACCAAAAGAAGCAAACGTCAACAACAACAACACAGCAACAACACAGCGTCAACAACACAGCGTCAACAACACAGCGTCAACACAGCGTCAACAACAACACAGCGTCAACAACAACACAGCGTCAACAACACAGCGTCAACAACAACACAGCGTCAACAACAACACAGCGTCAACAACAACACAGCGTCAACAACAACACAACAACACAGCGTCAACAACAACACAGCGTCAACAACACAGCGTCAACAACACAGCGTCAACAACAACACAGCGTCAACAACAACACAGCGTCAACAACAACAACACAGCGTCAACAACAACACAGCGTCAACAACAACACAGCGTCAACAACACAACAACACACCAACAACACAGCGTCAACAACAACACAGCGTCAACAACAACACAGCGTCAACAACACAGCGTCAACAACAACACAGCATCAACAACACAACAACACAGCGTCAACAACAACACAGCGTCAACAACACAACAACACAACAACAACACAGCGTCAACAACACAGCGTCAACAACACAACAACACAGCGTCAACAACACAACAACACAGCGTCAACAACACAACAACACAACAACACAGCGTCAACAACACAGCGTCAACAACACAACAACAACACAGCGTCAACAACAACACAGCGTCAATAACACAACAACACAGCGTCAACAACACAACACACCAACAACACATAAACACAACACAGCGTCAACACAACAACACAACAACAACACAGCGTCAACAACACAACAACACCGAGTCACAACAACACAACACGGCGACACAAACAGCGTGGGTTGGTGGACCGCACATGGATGGGACGCAGTGGCTGTGTCGGCTCTGTTGTTGGTGTTGTTGTTTGTGTTGTTGTTTGTGTTGTTATTGTGTTGTTTGTGTTGTTTGTGTTGTTTGTGTTGTTTGGTGGTGGTGTTGTTTGTGTTGTTGTTGTGTTGTTTGGTGGTGGTGTTGTTTGTGTTGTTGTGTTGTTGTTTGTGTTGTTTGTGTTGTTGTTTGGTGGTGGTGTTGTTTGTGTTGTTGTTGGTGTTGTTGTTTGTGTTGTTGTTTGTGTTGTTGTTTGTGTTGTTGTTTGGTGGTGGTGTTGTTTGTGTTGTTGTTTGTGTTGTGGTGTTGTTGTTTGTGTTGTTTTGTTGTGGTGTTGTTGTTTGTGTTGTGGTGTTGTTTGTGTTGTTGTTTGTGTTGTGGTGTTGTTGTTTGTGTTGTTATTGTTTGTGTTGTTGTGTGTGTTGTTGTGTTGGTGTGTGTGTTGTTGTGTGTGTTGTTGTGTGTTGTTGTGTGTGTTGTTGTTGTGTGTGTTGTTGTGTGTTGTTGTGTGTGTTGTTGTTGTGTGTTGTTGTGTGTGTTGTTGTGTGTGTTGTTGTTTGTGTTGTGAGGGGAGGGGGGAGAGTGTGACATAGGGAGACACGTGGTGGTGGTGGTGGTGGAGAATACTGGTGAGGTGGGGGTGGGGGGGTGAGGGGTGTAGCTGTGAGGTTAAAGGTCACAGCAAAGCATCATGGGAAGAGTGCGGCTGGGCTGGCGGTGGCGTCCTCAAACTGCGGCAAGGCTTCGGCTGGCGGCCATTTTTATCGCAGGCCGAAAGGAGGTGGGGATGGGGGGAGTGGGGGGGAGGTGGGGGGTGAGTGGGTGGGTGGGTGGGTGAGTAGGTGGGTGGGTGAGTGAGTGAGTGGGTGGGTGGGGGGGTGAGTGGGTGAGTGGGTGAGTGAGTGAGTGGGTGAGTGGGTGGGTGAGTGGGTGAGTGGGGGGGTGAGTGAGTGGGTGGGTGGGTGAGTGAGTGGGTGGGTGAGTGAGTGGGTGGGGGGGTGAGTGAGTGAGTGGGTGAGTGAGTGGGTAAGTGGGTGAGTGAGTGGGTGAGTGGGTGAGTGAGTGGGTGGGTGAGTGGGTGGGTGAGTGGGTGAGTGAGTGGGTGAGTGAGTGGGTGAGTGAGTGGGTGGTTGAGTGGGTGGATGAGTGGGTGAGTGGGTGGGTGGGTGAGTGGGTGGGTGAGTGGGTGGATGAGTGGATGAGTGGGTGGGTGGGTGGGTGAGTGGGTGGGTGGTTTAGTGGGTGGATGAGTGAGTGGGTGGTTGAGTGGGTGGATGAGTGAGTGGGTGGTTGAGTGAGTAGGTGGGTGGGTGAGTGGGTGGGTGGGTGAGTGAGTGAGTGGGTGGGTGGGTGAGTGGGTGGGTGGGTGAGTGGGTGGGTGAGTGAGTGATTGAGTGGGTGGGTGGGTGAGTGGGTGGGTGAGTGGGTGGGTGGGTGGGTGAGTGAGTGGGTGGGTGAGTGGGTGGATGAGTGAGTGGGTAGCTGTGGGTGAGGTGTGGAGGGTTGGCCGGTGAGGGTGAGGTGAGTGGCGAGTCCGGACGCCATCTCTCTCCCTCTCTGTCTAGTTGTCCTTGGCAGCTGACGTGCCCCTCACTGAACCTTTAGTTCTCATCTGGGGGGTCACACGGGGGGGGGAGAGGGAGACACGGGGGGAGAGACACGGGGGGAGAGACACGGGGGGAGAGATACGGGGGAGAGACACGGGGGAGAGACACGGGGGGAGACACGGGGGGGAGACACGGGGGGGGGGAGACACGGGTAGAGAGACACGGGGGGAGACACGGGGGGAGAGACACGGGGGGAGGGAGGGGTAGAGAGGGAGGGAGACACGGGGGGAGACACGGGGGGAGGGAGACACGGGTAGAGAGACACGGGGGGGTGACACGGGGGGAGACACGGGGGGAGACACGGGGGGGGGGACACGGGGGGAGACACGGGGTAGGGAGGGAGGGAGACACGGGGAGAGACACGGGGGGAGAGACACGGGGAGAGACACGGGGGGGGGAGACACGGGGGGAGACACGGGGGGGAGAGACACGGGGGGAGACACGGGGTAGGGAGGGAGGGAGACACGGGTAGAGAGACACGGGGTAGGTAGGGAGGGAGACACGGTGGGAGGGAGGGAGACACGGGTAGAGAGACACGGGGTAGGTAGGTAGAGAGACACGGGGTAGGTAGGGAGACACGGGTAGGGAGACACGGGTAGAGAGACACGGGGTAGGTAGGTAGTGAGGGAGACACGGGTAGAGAGACACGGGGTAGGTAGGGAGGGAGACACGGGGTAGGTAGGGAGGGAGACACGGGTAGAGAGACACGGGGTAGGTAGGTAGAGAGACACAGGGTAGGTAGGGAGACACGGGTAGGGAGACACGGGTAGAGAGACACGGGGTAGGTAGGTAGCGAGGTAGGGAGACACGGGTAGAGAGACACGGGGTAGGTAGAGAGACACGGGTAGGGAGACACGGGGTAGGTAGGTAGGTAGAGAGACACGGGGTAGGTAGGGAGACACGGGGTAGGTAGACACGGGTAGAGAGACACGGGGTAGGTAGGTAGTGAGGTAGAGAGACACGGGGTAGGTAGAGAGACACGGGTAGAGAGACACGGGGTAGGTAGGTAGCGAGGTAGGGAGACACGGGTAGAGAGACACGGGGTAGTTAGAGAGACACGGGGTAGTTAGAGAGACACGGGGTAGTTAGAGAGACACGGGGTAGTTAGAGAGACACGGGGTAGGTAGGGAGACACGGGGTAGGTAGAGAGACACGGGGTAGGTAGAGAGACACGGGTAGAGAGACACGGGGTAGGTAGAGAGACACGGGGTAGGTAGAGAGACACGGGTAGAGAGACACGGGGTAGGTAGGTAGGTAGGTAGAGAGACACGGGTAGGGAGACACGGGGTAGGTAGGTAGGTAGAGAGACACGGGTAGGGAGACACGGGGTAGGTAGAGAGACACGGGGTAGGTAGGTAGAGAGACACGGGGTAGGTAGAGAGACACGGGGTAGGTAGGTAGAGAGACACGGGGTAGGTAGGTAGAGAGACACGGGGTAGGTAGGGAGACACGGGGTAGGTAGGGAGACACGGGGTAGGTAGGTAGGTAGAGAGACACGGGTAGAGAGACACGGGGTAGGTAGAGAGACACGGGGTAGGTAGGTAGAGAGACACGGGGTAGGTAGGTAGTTAGAGAGACACGGGGTAGGTAGGTAGACACGGGTAGGGAGACACGGGGTAGGTAGGTAGACAGATTAAAGTGTTGTGGACGTGAGCTGCTAAGTCGCTGCTGAGTTGCTGCATTGCTCTTTGTCAGGCAGGCGAAGTGGCTCACACCACGTGACTGATGACATCATCATCATCACCACGTGGCTGTTGACGTCATCATCACCATCATCACCACGTGGCTGACGTCATCATCACCATCATCACCACGTGACTGATGTCATCATCACCATCATCATCACCATCATCATCATCACCATCATCACCATCACGTGGCTGATGTCATCATCACCATCATCACCACGTGGCTGATGCCATCATCGCCATCATCATCATCATCACCACGCGGCTGATGTTATCATCATCATCATCATCACCACGTGGCTGATGTCATCATCACCATCATCAATCACCATCATCACCACGTGGCTGATTCCATCATCACCATCATCATCATCACCACGTGGCTGATGTCATCATCACCATCATCACCATCATCATCATCATTGCCACGTGGCTGATGTCATCATCACCATCATCATCATCACCATCATCACCATGTGGCTGATGTCATCATCACCATCATCATCATTGCCACGTGGACATTCACAGCCGCAGGCAAATCCTGTCAGTGTGTGGTGGATCGAACCCACGACCTCCTGCAGTGGTGGTGGTGATGATGACGACGATAATAATAGTGGTGGTGGTGATGATGATGATGATGACGATGATAATAGTGGTGGTGATGATGATGATGATAATAATAATAGTGGTGGTGGTGATGATGATGATGATGTTGACGACGATGATGACGATGATGATGATGATGACGGTGATGATGATGATGATAATAGTGGTGGTGATGATGATGATGATGACGATAATAATAGTGGTGGTGGTGAAGATGATGATGATAATAATAGTGGTGATGATGATGATGATCATGATAATAATAGTGGTGGTGATGATGATGATGATAATAATAGTGGTGGTGGTGGTGATGATGATGATGATGACGATGATAATAATAATAGTGGTGATGATGATGATGACGACGATAATAATAATAATAGTGGTGGTGGTGGTGATGATGATGACAATAATAATAGTGGTGGTGATGATGATGATGACGATGATAATAATAGTGGTGGTGGTGATGATGATGACGATAATAATAGTGGTGGTGATGATGATGATGACGATGATAATAATAGTGGTGGTGGTGATGATGATGACGATAATAATAGTGGTGGTGATGATGATGATGACGATGATAATAATAGTGGTGGTGGTGATGATGATGATGATGACGACGATAATAATAGTGGTGGTGATGATGATGATGACGATAATAATAGTGGTGGTGGTGGTGGTGGTGATGATGATGATGATGATAATAGTGGTGGTGGTGGTGATGATGATGATGACGATGATGACGATGATGACGGTGACGACGATGATGACGGTGATGACGGTGACGATGATGACGATGATGACGGTGACGATGATGACGATGATGACGGTGACGACGATGATGACGATGATGACGGCCACCTCGTCAAGCTCCTGCTGCGTCTGCTCCTCCATGCGGCGAATGTCGGCCATGGTGAGACCAGTCCAGCGGTCGGTCCAGCAGAAGAGTTGCCGGTGGAAGTTGGTGAAGATGCGGCATTCCTGCTACACTCGGCACACACACAGAGAGAGACACAGTCACACACAGTCACACACACAGTGACACACACACAGTCACACAGTCACACACACACAGTCACACAGTCACACACACAGAGACACACACAGTCACACAGTCACACACACAGAGACAGTCACACACAGTGACACACAGACAGTCACACAGTCACACAGACAGTCACACACACAGACAGTCACACAGACAGACAGAGACACAGTCCAGCAGAAGAGTTGCCGGTGGAAGTTGGTGAAGATGCGGCATTCCTGCTACACTCGGCACACATACAGTCACACAGTCACACAGTCACACACAGACAGTCACACACACAGTCACACACACACACAGTCACACAGTCACACACAGACAGTCACACACAGTCACACACACACAGTCACACACAGTCACACACACACACACAGTCACACACACAGTCACACACAGTCAGAGACACACAGACAGACAGACAGAGACACAGTCCAGCAGAAGAGTTGCCGGTGGAAGTTGGTGAGGATGCGGCATTCCTGCTACACTCGGCACACACACAGTCACACACAGTCACACAGTCACACACAGTCACACAGTCACACACAGTCACACACACAGACAGTCACACAGTCACACACAGTCACACACACACAGTCACACACACAGACAGTCACACAGTCACACACAGTCACACAGTCACACACACAGTCAGAGACACAGTCCAGCAGAAGAGTTGCCGGTGGAAGTTGGTGAAGATGCGGCATTCCTGCTACACTCGGCACACACACAGAGAGACAGTCACACACAGTCACACAGTCACACACAGTCACACACACACACAGTCAGAGACACACACAGTCAGAGACACACAGACACAGACAGACAGAGACACAGTCCAGCAGAAGAGTTGCCGGTGGAAGTTGGTGAAGATGCGGCATTCCTGCTACACTCGGCACACACACACAGAGACAGTCACACACAGTCACACAGTCACACACACACACAGAGACACAGTCACAGTCACACACACACACACAGACAGTCACACACACACAGTCACACAGTCACACACACACAGAGACACAGTCACAGTCACACACACACACACAGACAGTCACACACACAGAGTCACAGTCACACACACACAGACACACACAGTCACACACACACACAGTCACACACAGAGACAGTCACACACAGACAGTCAGAGACACACACACAGTCAGTCACACACAGTCGCACACAGTCACACACACAGTCACACACACAGTCACACACAGACAGTCACACACACACAGTCACACACACAGTCACACACACAGTCACACAGACAGACAGTCACACAGACAGACAGAGACACAGTCCAGCAGAAGAGTTGCCGGTGGAAGTTGGTGAAGATGCGGCATTCCTGCTACACTCGGCACACACACAGAGACAGTCACACAGACACAGTCACACACAGTCACACACACAGTCACACACAGTCAGAGACACACAGTCACACACACAGAGACAGTCACACACAGTCACACACAGTCACACACAGTCACACACACACACAGTCACACAGTCACACAGTCACACACAGTCACACACACACAGTCACACAGACAGTCAGAGACACACAGACACACACACAGACAGACAGAGACACAGTCCAGCAGAAGAGTTGCCGGTGGAAGTTGGTGAAGATGCGGCATTCCTGCTACACTCGGCACACACACAGAGACAGTCACACAGACACAGTCACACACAGTCACACACACAGTCACACACAGTCAGAGACACACAGTCACACACACAGAGACAGTCACACAGTCACACACAGTCACACACAGTCACACACAGTCACACACACACACAGTCACACAGTCACACAGTCACACACAGTCACACACACACAGTCACACAGACAGTCAGAGACACACAGACACACACACAGACAGACAGAGACACAGTCCAGCAGAAGAGTTGCCGGTGGAAGTTGGTGAAGATGCGGCATTCCTGCTACACTCGGCACACACACACAGAGACAGTCACACACAGTCACACAGTCACACAGTCACACACACAGAGACACAGTCACAGTCACACACACACACACAGAGACAGTCACACACACACACAGTCACACAGTCACACACACACACAGAGACACAGTCACAGTCACACACACACACAGACAGTCACACACACAGAGACACAGTCACAGTCACACACACACAGACACACACAGTCACACACAGAGACAGTCACACACAGACAGTCAGAGACACACACACAGTCAGTCACACACAGTCGCACACAGTCACACACACACACACAGACAGTCACACACACACAGTCACACACAGTCACACACACAGTCACACACACAGTCACACAGACAGACAGTCACACAGACAGACAGAGACACAGTCCAGCAGAAGAGTTGCCGGTGGAAGTTGGTGAAGATGCGGCATTCCTGCTACACTCGGCACACACACAGAGACACACACAGAGACAGTCACACACAGTCACACACACAGTCACACACACAGAGACACAGTCACACACACACACAGTCACACACAGTCACACACACACACAGACAGACAGAGACACACAGACACAGACAGACAGAGACACAGTCCAGCAGAAGAGTTGCCAGTGGAAATTGGTGAAGATGCGGCATTCCTGCTACACTCGGCACACACACAGAGACACACAGTCACACACAGTCACACACAGTCACACACAGTCACACACACACAGTCACACACACACAGGCACACACACAGAGACCCAGTCACACACACACAGTCACACACAGTCACACACACACAGTCAGAGACACACACAGAGACACACAGACACACACACAGAGACACACACACAGAGACACAGTCATACAGTCACACACACAGAGACACACACAGTCACACACAGTCACACACACACAGTCACACACAGTCACACACAGTCAGAGACACACACACAGACACAGAGACACAGAGACACACAGTCACACACAGTCACACACAGTCACATAGTCTGAGACACACACACACAGAGACACAGTCACAGAGACACACAGTCACACACAGTCACACACACACAGTCACACACACAGTCACAGACACACACACACACACAGACACACACAGTCAGAGACACACAGTCACACACACACAGTCACACACACACAGTCACACACAGTCAGAGACACACAGTCACACACACACAGTCACACACACACACACAGTCACACACACACACAGTCACAACAACAACAACAACCACCATTCGCCACTAAGTGGCGGTGACGTCACCACGACGCTTGTGCCAGGCTATGTGCACCGTGAGGCCACGTGAAGTGTCGAACGCCCGCTGGCAGGAGGTCACGGGTCAGACCCAGCAGGTGCCACGGGTCGACTGACTGAGATGACTGGCTGATGCACCACCTGTGCCCCCTACTGTGCCAACCTGCTGTGCTTTAGCCACCCGGCGCTCCGCTCGTTGTTGTGAGCGTCGCTCCTCCGCCCTCCGTTGTTGTTGGAGGGCGACTGCCTCCAACTGCCCAGTAGCATCCTTCACGAGCCTCCTCCACAGAGGCCGATCTTGACACCGCTGGTACCAGTCATCGGCAAGTCCACTCAGCTCCACGTCCTCCTGTACCACATCACTCCATCTCTTCTCTAGCCCGTGCCGCGCCCGCTTAGCCCCCTCAATCCGGCCAAACAAAAGCTGTTTCGGCATGCGGTGGCTGGGCATGCGGGCTACATGACCCAGCCATCGCAGCCTTGCCTGCCGGAGGAGCTCACCGATGGGACCCTGCCCAGATCTTTCAAGGATTTGTGAGCTCCTCACACAATCCAGTCTGGTTAAACCCAGGATGGATCGTAGGCAGGCCAGCCTAAATGTTTCTAACCGGCGAAGATGTTCCATTAGGGGGGGTCCACGTTTCGCAAGCGTAAAGAAGGGAGGGAATGACTGTGGCCGAGAAGACCTGAAGCTTAGTGCGGAGCGACAGACCAGGTAGGTTCCACACAGCGTTACGCAACCGACGAAAAGATATTGCCGCTCGACTGATTCGGAGTGAGACCTCTGCTGTTAAACTGGAGCCAGTCATAAGCACACTGCCCAGGTATGGGAAACTCTCCACTCTCTCCACAACTGCCCCATCACCGATTGGGAGTTGTGGGGGTGGAGTGTCCGATGGTACAAAATACCCAGGCAGGTGCTTAGTTTTGGTGGGGCTGATGGTAAGGCCCCACCTCTTAGTGGCACGCTCCAGTCTCAGCAGCAGCATCTCCAACTCCTCCTCTGACTGAGCAGCTATTACCAAATCATCAGCATACATAACGTGGTTGAGCAATAGGGAGCCATCCCTTGACCGCACCCGGGCATCGATTAGCCTCCCATTATATCTGTACCATATGGAGATTCCCCCGGTACAGCTATTGAAGGCTTCACGAACTACGTGGTCAAAATAGATGTTAAATAATGTGGGAGCCAGAGGACATCCCTGTCGCACCCCAAGGTGTACAGGGAATGGCTCTGACTCCCGGCCACGTAGTTTTACCCGGGCCCGCTCACCATCATGAAGGTCCTTAATGATCGTAAGCAGAGGGTCAGGTACTCCATAAGCACGAAGAACGACCCAGGGCCCAGGCCTACTGATGGTATCATAGGCCTTGACCAGGTCAATAAAGCAGAGATGTAGGTCTTGTTGGAATTCCCTACACCTCTGCTGTAGCAGACGGACAGAAAATATGGCATCTGTGCAGGACCGCCCTTTCCTGAAACCGCATTGGGGCTCCGCAAGCCTCTCCTCAGCGTGCCTGGCAAGGCGATGCTGAATAATCCTTGCCAGGACCTTTCCCGGCACACTGAGGAGTGAGATGCCCCTGTAGTTGTTACAGTCTGTGCGGTCCCCCTTCTTAAAAAGGGGGACCACCAGGGCATCCTTCCAATCCTGCGGAACCCGTCCAGTGGTCCAGACTGTTGTTATGATGTCATATAGGGCAGTCTGTGCACAAACGCCACCCTCCCTCAGCATTTCGCTTGGGAGATCATCTCTGCCCGCTGCCTTTCCTGGTCTCAGACTCCGGATCGCCTTCAATACTTCCTCAGCAGATGGCACCTCAGCCAGCCACTCACAGGGGGTGACTTCTTCCAATATTTGAGGCACCGCAGCCTCAGCAGGGTCATCCTCACTTTGTGCCACGATGTTTTCCTGGCTGAGGGATTTTCCCTCCCCCAGGACCTCACAGAAATGCTCAGCAAATCTGCGAACCTGTTCCTGGGGGTCGGAGATTGGATCACCGTTTTTTCCCCTAATGATGGTAATAGGTGTGGCGCTGCAGGTTACTTTTTTGATGGAGTTAAATAGAGATTTGTGATCACGGGCCACTGAGGCAGACTCCATCTCCTCAGCAACCCGCGACCACCACCCATCCTTGCAGCGCCTCACGGCTCTCCGAACCTCCGAGCGAAGGCTGCGGTAAGCCTCCTCATTCTCTGACGTGGGATTCTGTAGCCGATGACAGTGGGCCTGTCGCTTTTTCTCAACCATCCTGAACACCTCCTCTGTCAGCCAGGGTCTCTGGGGAGGTCTGGACCGCGTACCCAAAGCAGCCATTGCAGCTGCATGAGTCACAGTCCTAAACCTCACCCATTTACCCTCGACATCAGGAGGAGTCGGGGACGATGCCAATCCCAGCCGCAAGCGATGATGAAATTCTCGCTTGCAACTTTCATCAGATAACTGAGACCAGGCCACTTTATGTTGGAATGGAGTCCTGGGTGTACACCCACCACCGGAGTGGAAGAATGGCAGGCGCATCTTACAGATGACTAGTCGATGGTCAGAGGGCAGATCAGCTCCACGGTAGGTCCTGGTGTCAAGTACATGGGCTCGCATTCGCTGGTCCGTCACTACGTAGTCCAGCAGATGTTCTTGCTTGGACCCGGCATGCATCCATGATGTTGTGTGGATGCGCCGATGCCGGAACAGCGTGTTGGTAATTACAAGCCCATGGGCTGCACAAAAATCTAGCAGCCTCCTACCGTTGTTATTGAGCTGATCTGGCCCATGCCCTCCAATCACTCCAGACCAGGTGCCAGTATCATGACCAACTCGGGCATTGAAGTCACCCAACATGATGACTCTATACCGAGGGGCCACTTTAGCCAGCACCTGTGACAGGAGGTCATAGAAGGCATCTGACTCATCGGCTTTGCCTGCATCCCTCCACGGATGTTCATCTTCGGTGGGGGCATAAGTAACCACGACCACCATTCCTCGCCTCCGGTTGATGGGAAGGCGAGCCCAAAGTAGCCTGGGGCTTACAGCTTCCCACACCTCACCGCCATGCTCCCACGCCCCCTTCATTCTTTTGTTCAAAACAAGACCCACACCCTGTTGTTTGGCAGTCTGCTGCCCCGAGTAGAGGACTGTCCACCACACAGTCACACACACACAGTCACACACACAGTCACACACTGACACACAGAGTCACACACACAGAGACACACAGTCACACAGTCACACACACAGTCACACACACACAGAGACACACACAGTCACACACACAGACACAGAGACACACAGACACACACACAGTCACACACAGTCACACACAGACACACACACACAGTCACACACACAGACACACAGACACACACACAGTCACACACACACAGTCACACACACAGACACAGAGACACACAGTCACACACACACAGTCACACACACAGTCACACAGTCACACACAGACACACACACACAGTCACACACACAGTCACACTCCTGATAGACTCGGCACACACACAGACACACACAGACACACAGAGACACACAGAGACACACAAACACAGTCCTGCTGCACTCGGCACACAGACACAGAGACACACAGACACAGACAGACACAGACACACAGAGACACAGACAGACACAGACACACAGAGACACACAGACACACAGACACAGACAGACACAAAGAGACACACAGACACAGAGACACACAGACACAGAGACACACAGACACACAGACACAGAGACACACAGACACAGAGACACACAGACACAGACAGACACAGACACACAGAGACACACAGACACACAGACACACAGAGACACACAGACACACAGACACAGAGACACACAGACACAGACAGACACAGACACACAGAGACACAGACACACAGACACAGACACACAGAGACACACAGACACAGACAGACACAGACACAGAGACACACAGACACACACAGACACAGAAACACAGAGACACACAGACACAGACACACACAGACACACAGAGACACACAGACACAGACAGACACAGACACAGAGACACACAGACACACACAGACACAGACACACAGAGACACACAGACACAGACACACACAGACACAGACACACAGAGACACAGACACACAGACACAGAGACACACAGAGACAGACACACAGACACAGACACACAGTGCTGCTACACTCGGCACACAGACAGAGACACAGAGACACACAGACACAGAGACACAGACAGAGACACAGAGACACAGACAGAGACATAGAGACACACAGACACAGAGACACAGACAGAGACATAGAGACACAGTCAGAGACACAGAGACACAGACAGAGACACACAGACACAGAGACACAGACAGAGACATAGAGACACAGTCAGAGACACAGAGACACAGACAGAGACATAGAGACACACAGACATAGAGACACACAGACACAGAGACACAGACAGAGACACACAGACACAGAGACACAGACAGAGACATAGAGACACAGTCAGAGACACAGAGACACAGACAGAGACACAGAGACACACAGACATAGAGACACACAGACACAGAGACACAGACAGAGACACAGAGACACAGACAGAGACATAGAGACACACAGACACAGAGACACAGACAGAGACATAGAGACACAGTCAGAGACACAGAGACACAGACAGAGACACACAGACACAGAGACACAGACAGAGACATAGAGACACAGTCAGAGACACAGAGACACAGACAGAGACATAGAGACACACAGACACAGAGACACAGAGACATAGAGACACAGACACAGAGACACAGTCTTGCTACACTCAGCACACAGACACAGACAAAGACACAGAGACACAGAGACACAGAGACAGTCATGCTGCACTCAGCACGCACAGCGCACACAGACAAAGCTCCCCCAGGTAGCCTCTAGCAGGGCTGTAGGGGCAAGTGCTGTTAGCTAGCGAGTAGCAGCAGCAGTGTTCATTAGCTTCAATGTGTCTCCCCCCCACCACTACCCCCCCACCACCTCTCCCCCCACCCCCCACCACCCCCCCACCACCCCCCACCACCACCCCCCCACCACCCACCCACCACCCCCCCACCACTCCCCCCACCACCCCCCCACCTTGTGTATGAACGACTCCACTTTACTCTGTAGGCCCCACCACTTGAACTTGACCGTCACCAACTTGTAGGCACACATGTGGGGGGCCTGGCCCCCCACTAGCTCAGCCTGCGGGGGGGGGGGGGGGGTGGGGGTGATACAGGGGGGGTGACGTGTTGTGTTGTTGTTGTTGTTGTGTAGTGTACATGTTGTGTTGTTGTGTTGTTGTTGTGTACATGTTGTGTAGTGTACATGTTGTGTACATGTTGTGTTGTTGTGTGCATGTTGTGTACATGTTGTGTTGTTGTGTTGTGTAGTGTACATGTTGTGTACATGTTGTGTAGTGTACATGTTGTATAGTGTTGTGTTGTTGTGTTGTTGTTGTGTACATGTTGTGTAGTGTACATGGTGTGTTGTTGTTGTGTTGTTGTCGTGTTGTTGTGTTGTTCTTGTGTACATGTTGTGTAGTGCACATGTTGTGTTGTTGTGTAGTGTAGTGTACATGTTGTGTAGTGTACATGTTGTGTACATGTTGTGTACATGTTGTGTAGTGTACATGTTGTGTACATGTTGTGTTGTTGTGTAGTGTAGTGTACATGTTGTGTAGTGTACATGTTGTGTACATGTTGTGTACATGTTGTGTTGTTGTGTAGTGTAGTGTACATGTTGTGTAGTGTACATGTTGTGTACATGTTGTGTACATGTTGTGTTGTTGTGTTGTGTAGTGTAGTGTACATGTTGTGTAGTGTACATGTTGTATAGTGTTGTGTACATGTTGTGTACATGTTGTGTACATGTTGTGTACATGTTGTGTAGTGTACATGTTGTATAGTGTAGTTTACATGTTGTGTAGTGTACATGTTGTGTAGTGTACATGTTGTGTAGTGTAGTGTACATGTTGTGTAGTGTAGTGTACATGTTGTGTAGTGTAGTGTACATGTTGTGTAGTGTAGTGTACATGTTGTGTAGTGTAGTGTACATGTAGTGTAGTGTACATGTTGTGTAGTGTACATGTTGTGTAGTGTACATGTTGTGTAGTGTAGTGTACATTTTGTGTAGTGTAGTGTACATGTTGTGTAGTGTAGTGTACATGTTGTGTAGTGTACATGTTGTGTAGTGTAGTGTACATGTAGTGTAGTGTACATGTTGTGTAGTGTACATGTTGTGTAGTGTAGTGTACATGTTGTGTAGTGTACATGTTGTGTAGTGTAGTGTACATGTAGTGTAGTGTACATGTTGTGTAGTGTAGTGTACATGTAGTGTAGTGTACATGTTGTGTAGTGTACATGTTGTGTAGTGTAGTGTACATGTTGTGTAGTGTAGTGTACATGTTGTGTAGTGTAGTGTACATGTTGTGTAGTGTAGTGTACATGTAGTGTAGTGTACATGTTGTGTAGTGTAGTGTACATGTAGTGTAGTGTACATGTTGTATAGTGTTGTTGTGTAGTGTTGTGTACATGTTGTGTAGTGTACATGTTGTGTACATGTTGTGTAGTGTAGTGTACATGTTGTGTAGTGTAGTGTACATGTTGTGTAGTGTAGTGTACATGTTGTGTAGTGTACATGTTGTGTTGTGTAGTGTACATGTTGTGTAGTGTAGTGTACATGTTGTATAGTGTAGTGTACATGTTGTGTAGTGTAGTGTACATGGTGTGTACATGTTGAATAGTGTTGTTGTGTGTTTGTTGTGTTCTGGTGTTGTTGTGCTATTGTTGTGTTGTCATTGTGTTGTTATTGTGTTGTTACTGTGTTGTTGTGTTGTTGTGTTGTGGTTTTTGTGTTGTTACTGTGTTGTTACTGTGTTGTTGTTGTGTTGTTGTTACTGTGTTGTGTCGTTGTGTTGTGTACATGTTGTTATTGTTGTTGTTGTTGTGTTGTTGTGTTATTGTGTTGTGGTTTTTGTGTTGTTATTGTTGTTGTTATGAACCTTCCAGTTGGGCCCCAGGGGTCCTCTGCCGGTGACCTCTGAGTGGTAGAGAGACGGATCTTCCTCTCTCTTATAGTCCTGACACAACAACAACACAACAACAACACACACACAGAGACACACACACACACATACACAACAACACACTCACACACACAGAGAGAGACACACACACAGACACAACAACAACACACTCACACACACACACAGAGACACACAGACACACACACATACACAACAACAACAACACACTCACACACACACAGAGAGACACACACACACAGACACACATACACAACAACACACACACACACACAGAGAGACACACACACACAGACACACACACATACACAACAACAACACTCACACACACACACAGAGAGACACACACACACACAACAACAACTGCCATTCGCCACTAAGTGGCGGTGACGTCACCACGACGCTTGTGCCAGGCTATGTGCACCCTGAGGCCACGTGAAGTGTCAAACGCCCGCTGGCAGGAGGTCACGGGGCAGACCCAGCAGGTGCCACGGGTCGACTGACTGAGATGACTGGCTGATGCACCACCTGTGCCCCCTACTGTGCCAACCTGCTGTGCTTTAGCCACCCGGCGCTCCGCTCGTTGTTGTGAGCGTCGCTCCTCCGCCCTCCGTTGTTGTTGGAGGGCGACTGCCTCCAACTGCCCAGTAGCATCCTTCACGAGCCTCCTCCAGAGAGGCCGATCTTGACACCGCTGGTACCAGTCATCGGCAAGTCCACTCAGCTCCACGTCCTCCTGTACCACATCACTCCATCTCTTCTCTAGCCCGTGCCACGCCCGTTTAGCCCCCTCGATCCGGCCGAACAAAAGCTGTTTAGGCATGCGGTGGCTGGGCATGCGGACTACATGACCCAGCCATCGCAGCCTTGCCTGCCGGAGGAGCTCACCGATGGGACCCTGCCCAGATCTTTCAAGGATTTGTGAGCTCCTCACACAATCCAGTCTGGTTAAACCCAGGATGGATCGTAGGCAGGCCAGCCTAAATGTTTCTAACCGGCGAAGATGTTCCATTAAGGGGGTCCACGTTTCGCAAGCGTAGAGAAGGGAGGGAATGACCGTGGCCGAGAAGACCTGAAGCTTAGTGCGGAGCGACAGACCAGGTAGCTTCCACACAGCGTTACGCAACCGATGAAAAGATATTGCCGCTCGACTGATTCGGAGTGAGACCTCTGCTGTTAAACTGGAGCCGGTCATGAGCACACTGCCCAGGTATGGGAAACTCTCCACTCTCTCCACAACTGTCCCATCACCGATTGGGAGTTGTGGTGGTGGAGTGTCCAATGGTACAAAATACCCAGGCCTAGGTGCTTAGTTTTGGTGGGGCTGATGGTAAGGCCCCATCTCTTAGTGGCACGCTCCAGTCTCAGCAGCAGCGTCTCCAACTCCTCCTCTGAATGAGCAGCTATTACCAAATCATCGGCATACATAACGTGGTTGAGCAATAGGGAGCCATCCCTTGACAGCACCCCGGCATCGATCAGCCTCCCATTATTTCTGTACCAAATGGAGATTCCCCCGGTACAGCTATTGAAGGCTTCACGAACTACGTGGTCAAAATAGATGTTAAATAATGTGGGAGCCAGAGGACATCCCTGTCGCACCCTAAGGTGTACAGGGAATGGCTCTGACTCCCGGCCACGTAGTTTTACCCGGGCCCGCTCACCATCATGAAGGTCCTTAATGATCGTGAGCAGAGGGTCAGGTACTCCAAAAGCACGAAGAACAACCCAGAGCCCAGGCCTACTGAAGGTATCATAGGCCTTGACCAGGTCAATAAAGCAGAGATGTAGGTCTTGCTGGAATTCCCTACACCTCTGCTGTAGCAGACGGACAGAAAATATGGCATCTGTGCAGGACCGCCCTTTCCTGAAACCGCATTGGGGCTCCGCAAGCCTCTCCTCAGCGTGCCTGGCAAGGCGATGCTGAATAATCCTTGCCAGGACCTTTCCCGGCACACTGAGGAGATGCCCCTGTAGTTGTTACTACACAGACAGAGACACACACTCAGACACACACACACAGATACTACTACTGATGATACTACTGCTGATGATGATGATACTACTGATGATGATACTACTACTGTTGATGATGATGATGCTACTACTACTGATGAAGATGATACTACTACTGATGATAATGATACTACTACTG